>NW_017306957.1:395449-399942 GCF_000935625.1 Nanorana parkeri | reverse complement strand
TCAATTTATTTAATTTCTTTTGTATTTGGGATTTGCCCCCCCCCCCCTTTTTGTGGACTTCATCGTTATTTGTGAATTAGTTGACTGAAGCTTCTATAGCCCTAAGGAGCCTATTACAGCCTAAGGAGGTATTACATAAGGGCTAGCCCCCATTATGTAATACCACCTAATATCTCTGTTTTTATGTAAAATATCTACAGTATGTAATTATGTGATATCTAACATTAAAACCACTTGATCTTACCGGATCTAACGAAGATCTATTTGTCTGAATGTTTTTTGGCTAGGAAGTTTACCATGGGGGAGCTAGCCCCCCTCATTAATCACTTAATTAGTCTGTAATTATGTGAGATCTAACAAAACAACTAGTTGATCATACCTTATCTAACAAATAGCTTCCAAAATAGCTGTTTGGGCAATAAGGGGGGATTAGCCCCAGGGCCGCTGCAAGGATTTTTGCCTCCTCAGGTGAAGGTGCATTTTTCCGCCTGAGTAGGCAAAAGAATGACCATCATCAATTCTGATGACTATCAGAATTTGGAAAAAGAATGACCATCATCTTCTGAAGCCCTATATGTAAAGCCACAGGCATTGACGCCCCACGTCTATTACCATGGAGCACCCCAATACAAGGACAACCCCCTTAGATCTTCACTAAAGATAGCATAACTAACAGCACTGACAATGTAACAAAAGTATTTGCACTGACCGCCAATGTAACAAAGGTATTCACACTGACCGCCAATGGAATGAAAGTATTCACACTGATCACCAATATAACGGAGTTATTAACACTGACCGCCAATGTAACAAAAGTATTCACACTGACCGCCAATTTAACAAAGGTATTCGCACTGACCGCTAATGTAACAAAAGTATTCACAATGACGAAAGTAATCACAGTGACCGCCAATATAACGAAAGTGTTCACAATGACCGCCAATATAACAAAATTGTTCACAATGACCGCCAATATAACGAAAGTGTTCACACTGACCGCCAATATAACGGAGGTATACAACATACACATACTTAAACATATCTTTTTCTTACAGTATTCAGGCTGGTGGGTGGTACTTCATCAGGACATGGAGTGCCATCCAGTCCAAGAATACTGTGAGCCCTGGGGGGGTGGCCCGGCGGGTGACAGCTTCAGGGACAGTGCAGGCTCTGGAGAGAGCACACAGCAGAGGGAACAGGGGGCGGGGCTCAGACTATAGAAGACTGAAGCTCAGAGCCCCGTCCATGCTGCTGCTCCTGTGAATGGGAGGCGGTGTTTTTCCACCCTCTCCCACCAGCGCCCTCAAGTGGCCGCTTGTGCTGCTTGTATGGTAGCGCCGGCACTGATTAGCCCCCCAGAAAATAACTTATCTCTTCTTTTATGTGAGATCTATTGCAAACTACAATTGATCTAACAAAGTACCAATGAACTCGGTGACATAGCGAAGTGGGGGCGCGGGGACTTGCCCCTGGGCGCTGGTCTGAAGCGGCACCGGGCAGGTGTTTTTTTCTTCTCTCTTTTCTACATTCAGCCCTGCTTCAGGCAAAGAGAGCTAAATGTAGAGCGGTGGGGCCGTTTTCTACAAGTGATTTCAGTGGCTGTACAGCCTCTGAAATCACTTGTATGCAGCCTACTTGTCCGTCCCACCCTCCATGGCCCGCCCTCCCCGCCGGCCCAATTCCTCTGCGCTGTGGTTTTCAGGGTCCCCTGCTCTTCTGGGGGACCCCGGACCATGCCAAATGCCTTCAGGATGGAGAGCGGGGAGCAGAACGGAGAATGTATGTTCCCCGCTCTGCTCTGTGAGCAGTGACACAGGACCACTGTACTCGCAGCACCCCTGTGTCAGCTGTCACAAGTGGAGCTGTGCAGAAGAGAGAGCACATGTATTGGAGGGCAGGCTCATAAAGAGAACCTGTCACCTCTGAATGCTATCACACAGGGGATTGTTATCCCCCTGTGTGATAGCAATACAGTTAAGTGAGAAAAGTAAACAAATGAAAAAAAGTGATCAAAAGTCTGCGCAGCCCACCTGAGACCCCCGCGCAGCCCACCTGAGACCCCCGCGCAGCCCACCTGAGACCCCCGCGCAGCCCACCTGAGACCCCCGCGCAGCCCACCTGAGACCCCCGCGCAGCCCACCTGAGACCCCCGCGCAGCCCACCTGAGACCCCCGCGCAGCCCACCTGAGACCCCCGCGCAGCCCACCTGAGACCCCCGCGCAGCCCACCTGAGACCCCCGCGCAGCCCACCTGAGACCCCCGCGCAGCCCACCTGAGACCCCCACAGCCCACTTGAGACTCTGCACAGCCCACCTGAGACTCTGCACAGCCCACCTGACACTCTGCACAGCCCAACTTGAGACTCTGCACAGCCCAACTTGAGACTCTGCAAAGCCCACCTGAGACCCCCATAGCCCAACCTGAAACCCCCACAACCCACCTGAGACTTTGCACAGCCCACCTAAGACCCCACACAGCTATCCTAAAACTCTGCACAGCCCACCTAAGATCCCACACAGCTTTCCTGAGGCTCCGCACAGCCCTCCTGAGACCCTGCACAGCCCACCTGTGACCCTCGAGACATCAGGTTGCCACCCTGGAGCAACACAGAGTATGTAGCTTCATATTATTCTGCATTGCTGTATAATGTCTTGCTGGGATTTTTAGTCCCCTATAGCTGGTGGTATTCTGCATTGCTGTATAATGTTTTACAGGGATTTGTAGTCCTCTATAGCTGGTGGTATTCTGAATTGCTGTATAATGTATTGCTGCATGGCAGGCCTCCATGGTGGAACAATGTTTATAGACCCGCTTCTGTGCTCTCTTCTTTTGATGCGACGGCACCCCCTCCTGATCCACCACAGCCCTGTACCCCTCTGTGCACTAGATATATTTGTAAACTATAACACAGGGGTAGGCAACCCCAGCACTGCAGTTTCTGTGGAACTACAAGTCCCATGAGGCATTTCAAGGCTCTGACAGCCACAGAGGTAGAAGCATGATGGGATTTGTAGTTTCAGCACAGTCAGAGTACCAAGGTTGCCTATCCCATTGTGCTATAGATGTCCAATAACAAATGCCTTCTGATGTTAACCTAATTGCATCCATTGCAATGACTGGCTATGATGAGGGGAAATGCAAAATCAAGCTACAATGCCCTTTATTTTAGGTTTTGCCACCTGAAATGCCATCAGATAAAAAAGAAACTAATTACACGTAACATGGCATGGATACTGGGGATTCTAAATTTTTGAAACAGCATCGTGAATAGAGTCAGGCTGCTGCTATCCTGCCTGGTATAAGCTCTCAGGGGGTCAAGAAAACAAAGAGCATTCATTTTGTTGTATTTATGAATTCCAACAGTTCATCGTTGCAGTTTATATTCAGTTTATGTAGACTGGAGTTCCTCTTTAAATCCGCTCATTGGTGTTTAACTCCTGGCATAATGAGCCCGTGTTGTGTGTAAGTCCTGCTCATCCCCCCACCCCCTCCAGAGGTTGGATGGCTGTCTCTGGCTCTAGTCTCATTGTGTCATTGCTGTGCTGCATGAAACTGCAAGAGAACTGCTGGCAGAGAAGGGGGTCTGGGCTGGTGAAATGGGCTCCTGGCTACCCAGCCTTGGCATCCCATTACACTAATGTAAGAAGGGGGTGTCCAGGGCTAGGGGGGAAAGGGGGGCTGTTTCCTCCTTGCTTGGGGGGGTATGTATGTTTTCAGGCAAAGTTGGTTACCTCCTCTCTCCCTCCTTGCAGGCTGGCACCTGACAAGACTGGAGTCATCCTAGACATCAGCACCCTGAAAATGAATGAGCTGGAGACTGAGGTGCCCCCGCTGCCCCCCAGATACCGCTTCAGAGACCTGCTTCTGGGGGACCAGAGCTTCCAGAACGATGACAGGTAAGAGAGAGGCTGCTGTGTGCAGGCAATGTGGAGCTCTCCATGGTGCTGAAACTGTAATGTGCATCCAGCAAGCTCTGCACATATTCCACCTTCCCTGTTTCCTCTGCTGATATACCAGACCAAATCCACACCATGACCTTTTCTCATTCAACCGGATCACTACACATTATGCACATCTGGGTATAAATTTATACGATAAGATCTGCTCTACAGTTCATATGGCATTGCTTATAAAAATGGCTTTTGTTATCATTTAAATAACAGCATATTTATAGTCTGAGAAATATTTATGTAGATGTAGTATAGTGTGTGTTTGTATATGTTTGTAAATTAATCAACCTTTCATGGTCAACGTTGGAAAGGTCAACATTTGTGTGACTTTTCAAGACTTTTCTGATCTCTCTCTCTCTCTCTCTCTCTCTCTCCTCCTATTTTTTTTATATTTCTGTCTACACATCACACATAAATATTTTTCAATAGATTATAATACACATTATGTTCAAATGGCATATTCAAATGGCTTTTCTTTATGATTTAAATAAGAATAGTTATGTTCTATTGAGAAACATTTATGTATAAGATTTATAATGTGCA
>NW_017306957.1:384805-395428 GCF_000935625.1 Nanorana parkeri | reverse complement strand
CACATATGAAAATGGCTTTTCTTTATAATTTAAAACATAGCATATAATAGCTTACTAGGAAAAGTTATAGTCTATTTTGCTTTCAAAGTAATTTTGCCATTAAAGGTTCTGGATTGACTTGTTTTTAAACATTTTTCAGATTTTTCTTTTCGTCAACTGTGTTGAATTTGAACTGCATTGTAGTTTGTTGGGGTTTTTTTTTTGCAGAATGTTATTTTCTTTCTGTTCAAACTTGTGACAGATGGCATATGCTTTTGGAACATATATTTTACTTGACTTTGCTTTCGCACTGTTCGTTGTTGAATCTTACGGAGCTTGCATAATCTCCTTGGTCTGTTATGTTTTGTTTTATCATCTTGTGCACTGCAGAATGTGATTTTAATTGTAGCTGGCAGTGTTTTTGCTTTTGAGAGTTATAAGGTTTTATACATGTTTGTGGAAAGGTGCTTGATGTTGCAGTTCATTTACAGTTTCTTTGTAAAGCTTTTCCAGCTGTTTGGATGTTGGAGAGAAGTTGAGATTGTTATATGAAATTACTGACGTGTTGATTTTCAGGTTTATACAGGCACCCCTGGGGCAAAGCCAAATGTGTAGTAACCCATAGCCACTAATCAGAATCCTCCCTGTAAGGTCTGACTTGAGTAGGTAATAAGATGGTTGGAGATGAAGGCACTTTGCAGTCTGAAAAGGTCTTGTGCCCATCTTCAGGCATAAACAAAAGCTGGCCATACAAGCTTAGAGAACGAGAGAAAGTCACCAATTACCCATCTGCACTGAACGTCATGGATAGGGAAATCCCTGCTGCCAGCTAATGTATTCTGTAGCACTGTTGTGAAACTGAACAGCGCCTGCATCCAATCAGATGGCAGGGGATTTTCAGATTGGCACCGTTGACAAAAGCTGGGTGATGTGGGTTCCTGAACATTGCCCTTTACTTAACATATAGTTCTTGCAACTACTGAATCGACTTTTGTCAAGCAGTGTAGTGTCGACAGGGCAATTAAGCAGGACTCGGCTGAAATGCCAGCAGCGTATGGCCAGCATAACTCTTTGGTAGCCTGAGCATTGATATGTTTGCTGTGGAATAGGAAGGAGGAAGACACATGCAGACATCTCTTGTACTAGTTAGAAATGCCTTTGTTTCTCCTCCATTTCTTTCTGGTAGTCTGGGTGGTGTAGGTTCCAGAACATTGCCCTGTGCTTAACATAAAGTCCTTGTAACTACTGAGACTTTAAGGAGATGGCACAGCTTTGCATGCAGTATCTGAACTGGTAGAGACTATTATCTGATACGTCTTCGCATTTTGCTCTTGAGAGTTAGAACATTTGATAACATTAGGACATTGATTTTGACTAAAGCACATTTGCTGAGCCTTGATTGTTTTTTTTGTATGCTGCCTCTTGTAAACTGCCTCCATTCTAAAATATCCAAGAGCCTTCACCTTTATAAGACATTTGATTGGTATAATTGTATAATGATCTGTTTTCAAGTCCTTCTGCAATTAGCGGCTTGTTTACCCACAGCACTGCATAAGCTTGAGTAGGGAGAGTAATATTTTGATAACCTTCGTTCTGCAAAACAGATCTCCGAAACCAAATTAAGTTCTGAAATAAGGTGCACAATAAAGAAATTACATTTCCGGGTGTATCATCATTGCAGATGCAGAAACCGCTGAGTTGGTGTTAGGGGCAGAGTGTGCTATGTGTTGTGGATATTATTACAGGGATAAATGGCCTTTAAATACAAAAAAAGCAAGTATCCTCCAGAGATCAGATCACTCTTTAAATAACCCCTTAGAATATGAATGCCTATTCGCACGGTCTGTAACCAAAAGGGAATGCAAAAAACAGTATTGTTAGCAACATCAAGGATTGCCAACCAAAGAGGTTACTTGAATGACCGGGACAAGCATATAAAAGTAGAAAAAAGTTTAATCAAACAATATCAATATACCATAATTGTGCAACCTGTCATATTTTCATTTAAAACCTTTGACAACATTGTCCGCAAACATCATTCACACTCCCATTCATCCGGATGGGCCCCACACATTGATCAAAGTAGTTACAGCTGTAATTGCATAGACAATAGCATGGGTGTGTAAAAGAGTAACCTCTTTGGTTGGCAATCCTTGATGTTGCTAACAAAACTGTTTTTTGTAAATGGCCTTTACCTATATGTGCCCAAACCCTCATGAACTTTTTAAAGCTGCACTTCAGCAGGTATTAAAAACTACTCATTTATGTATTAATTTACAAAATAATAGCATCCTTTAGGTTAGGGCAGTAATGGGAGCTCTATTGGTTTGCACAGAACTGTTAGTCTAAAGCTGACCAGTAGAAATTGGAAGCACTTTTGTAGCTCCGTACGACGTACGTCCTTGGCAGCGAAAGGGTTAAAAAATATGATTCATTTGTTAAATTTTGTAATAGATAATGGGGTCAAATCGATAATCTTAACAATCGTGGTCACAACAAAAACTAAGGTGCCGGATGGAAATTGTTTCTCAAATGCACAAAATTCTAACCGTAAATGTGGTTTTCGTTCGGGAAACTCCATTCATTCTAAAATCAAAAGAAATTTCCAAAGACATTCTACAAGTCTCTGATGTCATTATCAAATGTCCAGATTTTTAATATGAATGTTTGTGCCAAAACCTACCGGTGTATAGCCAGCTTTACTCAAAACATGTTTATAGAAGGGGAGATGACATCCTGCTGCTGCTCCTTTAGGGCCGGTCAGTGGGCTGTTCTTATGTCAAACAGGTTTTACATTCCCATGCAAGTTTATCTGAATGCAAAACCTGTTTAAATCAGCTCCAATGAAGGTCAGAAGGAGGTCAACTGCAGGTCTAATGCACCTAGCAGTGAATTCTGGAAAATCTCAGATGCTTCTCAAACTGATGTAATTGACACAGACCCTCATTTTCCATTCACAGTTTAGCACCTGTACCTAACTGTATTGCTTACTGTAGTATAATCTGCAAAGGTCTGGCAGGGAGAATGGGTGGGGTGGCTTGAATCACAAGACTTACTAAACAGAACTTGAAAAGGTAAATTAGTTTACATGTATTTCAGTTTTGGGGATGTGTTGCCATACTAACATGTTTTAGGCACTGGGGTGCTTAAGGGAATTGTTTAGGTAGCGTTGAGTAAAACCACAAAAATTGTCTTTTACAATCTGGTGAGCAGGCAGGTGACCCAAGATGCTTCACAACAACAAGAGGAAATAATGGATGGCTGAACAGAATTACACATACAGTATATTAGTAATTATGGAGTTGCCAGGACAGCTATTATCAAGTCACTATTGAGGCTGCCATCCAGCTTTATTGATGGCTACTGCCCAATTCCTTGTTCCATGCTAGGCAGAACAGTATGTGTAATGCTGCACATGAATGCTCTGGCCCGGCACTAGGATTGCTTCTTGCAGCCCCCAACACTGGATTGGAACATCAGCTTAGACAGGCTACAACTGTCCTCACAAACTTCTCTGAAGCCCAGCAGATTGCAGATTATGGCTTCTGCAGGACCTGTACTCATTGTAAAGAAGATCTGACCAGTGTTTCCAGAGATGGTTCCAAGACTGAGGATAACAATACAAATGCATACATAACCTAACATAACTTAAAGTGACACTAGACTCAGGAGTTAAAGCTTAAAAATGCATTCAAGTACCTTTTTAACTATTAACAAAAATGTATCGTATTTGTGCATCACTCAGATGTAGATCCTCAAATCATCTCTGAATTCATATTGACACTGTTTTTCCTTCTGGAGGGTGGCTACATGTGTTCCCCATGGCCCCTGTGTGTGTTGTACAGTAGCTACCGCTTCAATCTCACTCCTGTGATGGACAACAATCTCAATACAAATTAGCTATCTAAAGCTAAGCTTTAGCTAACTAAAAGTGAGCTTCTAGTCCATCACGGGAGCAAGCTTGGAGAGGTGACTACTTTACAACACACACGGGGTCCATGGGGAACAAAAGTAGCCACCCTCCAGAAGGAAGGAGAGTGTCAGCACCAATTCAGAGATGATTTGAGGATCTACAGCCAAGTGATACACAAATAAGATACATTGTTATTAATAGTTAAGGTACTTGAATTAATTTTTAGGATGTAACTCCTGAGTTTAGTGTCACTTTAACTAAACAAAGCTGATATAAGTTAATGTCATACACAGCACAAAGTTCTTACATCACCCTACTGCTTGAAACCAATGATATACGCCTAAATTCCCTTTTAATGTCCATGTTTCAGTGGTATTGTTTCTACATTGGTTTATTTCAATTTTACGCTCTATATTTTGTATCCAAGTACTGGATACTACCGGGACCCTGGATATTACATGACACTAACAGTTTTAAAGAGTCAGACCACTTTAAAGTGCTATACCTTGCTTAGGTAGATGCCTTAAGATTGAATCCAGTGATTGCTATTGTATGTCTTGGAGATCCCATCATCATCATCATTTCTGCACCCAGCTCCATCCACCAGCTGCAGCTTTTATTTCTTGCTTGTCGTCTCTTACTGGAACATTGAGGGGAGATCTTGTCACTGGAAAACCAGAAAGGTGTAAACGTTTTTGTGGGAGTGAACCTGATAGAATCTTGACAAAATTGAAATTTCTGCTGCAGGTAGACTACCTCTTTAAACGAGACAATGCATCAGTTCAGCAAAGGATGTGTTTTGAAGGGTAAAGGCTTACTAATGCAAACACTACAAGCTTGTCTTTGCGTGCTGGCAGCGTTACTATTTATAATCGGTAATTTGGTGTGGTTTACTACACAAGCAACTGCATGTTTTCACGTGTTTTTCAAATAACTGAGAGCCGAGTAATTTCTTTACAAGCTGCGTTTAAAATGGAGTTGTTTGAAACATAATGTACAATTTATTGCATCAGGCTTAGAATGCAGAAATAACTTCCGGTTGATTAAGCCATGTGATTAGATTAATGCAAAGCTTTACTATTCAGGAAAGGGCATTTATAGGAAGCTGAAGCTCCATCCTTAAGTTGTTTCAATAATGTGGCCTTTTTTCTAAGGGATGTTGTTATGCACTTGTATTCTCTCTCTTGCAGACATAGCAGCCTAGGCGGAAAGGACCCCTTGGAGGCTGACCTGCTTCCTGCCTGAGATTAGGACTGACACACGTTCTGGTCTTTTGGTAGAGGGTTAAACTGTCATTTAACAAAGTGATACATTTTTGTTCGTGTAAGCTGGATTCCACCATTGTGATATGAGCTTTGCATGTCTGTTATCAGGACTGAACACAGGAATGAGATAGGATAACCTCTGTGGGGGACTTACACTCCGACTTTCAGCCTGGCACCCTGCTCTGTCAGGGAGAGAATACAAATACTTTGGATAAGAGAAAATATTAGGTTCCCTGTGAGGTTTTTTTTTTTATTGTCTATGTCTCTGTTGAAAAGACTCAGAGATCAGTGCAGTGGGAAATAAATATGTTCATTTTAAAAACATTTGAATTAAAAACAAATATTGCTAGCTTTGTCCCTGTTGAGATTTTCTCTCATTTCCTGTCCCAGTGACACCCTATGACCCACAGGATGTGACTGTGACAGAAAGGGATAGGGAACCTCTGCAATAGGGACACGGATTGACAAAAGTTCTAACCCTTTACCAGTCCATCAATAACTAAAAGGAGCATTATGTTATATAGCAATACTGTGCTGCACCTCTTAAAGAATATCATGTTATATAGCAATACTTTGCTGCACCTCTTATAGAGTATCATGTTATATACAGTAGCAATGTCATGTTGTAGAGCAATATTGTGCTGCACTCCTTACAGAGCATTATGTTGTATATTAAATACTGTGCTGCATTCCATACAGAGCATTATGTTATATAGCAATGCTGTGGTGCACTCCTTACATAGCATTATGTTCTATAGCACTACTGTGCTGCACCCCTTGCGTAGCATTATGTTCTATAGTAGTGATGAGCCGAACACCCCCGTGTTCGGTTCTAACTTCGAACATGCAGCCCATCCTTATTCAATAGCAATACTGTGCTGCACCCCTTACAGAGCATCATGTTATATAGCAATACTGTGCAGCATTGTTATATATCAAAACTGTGCTGCACTCCTTACAGAGCATTATGTTATATAGCAATACTGTGCTGCACTCTTTACAGACCATCATGTTATATAGCAATACTGTGCTGCACTCTTTGCAGACCATCATGTTATATAGTAGTACTGTGCTGCATAATAATCTCCTTGTAATTTGGTGAATATTTTGAAAACTCACACTGAGAAACACATACATTACAAGAACAAATCAAACAAACAGAATTGATTCCCTATCAGCTACAGAAGCGGATGCATCGACCTGGAGCTGATCCGTCTACAGCTTCACAGGCTTTGCTTGCAGCCTGAAAAAGTACAGCTGCCTGTTTTATTGACTCCACAATTGAGGCACTTTGGTAAATAGATTGATATGATGAACAATTGCACATTCATTAGCTTATGGTGATCTTTTTTTCATTTAAAGGTAATCGTTCTTCAGCAGGGACCACTCTGGCACGCACGAGGTTCAGTAGCTGAATCAATTAACAAGGCATTTCCCAGCCAGGGGTATGTGACCCCCCTCCAGTACCTCAGGAATTAACTATTAGTCTTTGGGGTCTATTTAAAAAGCAATAATATGGCCTTATGTTGGCCATATCACTACTTGCAATAAATGCATATACACATTCCACATTTAAAAGCTACAGTGATGTGCTTTATAGATGTGCTTAACACTCTGTGGGTTTTGCTTTAAAATGTGTGGAGAGTCAACAGGGCTGAGAGCAAAGAAGGGGTTAACTTGGGAGGGCAGGTACTTCCCCTACAGCTCTTCCTGTTAAAAGGTAACACAGGTGAGAGAGGAGTGGGGAAGCTGAGAGACAGACAGAAAGGTCTGGGTGTGTGTGGCTGCTCAGAAGCAAGTGGACTCTATCTGGGTGAGATCACCTAAACGCACTACGCAGTGCAATCTTATTGAAGGACTTTATCTTTATGTTTGATGTTTGCTGAGGAAAGCCTTTTACGTTACCGTTTTGCTGAAGAAAGCTGTTTGTTCTGTTACCGCTGGATGAAATAAAAACCGTTTATATCGGACTGTGTTGAAGACGCATGTGTACCCCTGGGGTACCCCACAATTGGTGGAGAATGCGGGCAGTTTGAGGGGGTACATGCCAGTAGGATGTCCTGGGTAAAGACTGCACAAGCGTTGCAAACCCCAGGAAAAGAAATGGAGGAGCTGGTTAAGCGCCTAGTAGAACCCACAGTGGCTCAACATCAGATAAGTGCACAGGCAGTTGCAGCACAACGGGAGATCAGTGCACAGGCAGTTGCAGCTCAACGGGAGATCAGTGCACAGGCAGTTGCAGCAAAACAGGAGATCAGTGCACAGGCAGTGGCTCAACAGCAGATCACTGCACAGGCAGTTGCAGCACAACAGGAGACCAATCGCCTGCTGGCTGAATCAGAAGGGTCCAGGAGGTTGGAGAAACACCAAGTAACCCTCGGAAGGCTGTTCAGTGGGCTCTGCAAAAGATGACCCCAGCAGACAATGTGGAGGCTTATCTTTCCCTATTTGAGCGAATGGCCACACGTGAAGGACTGCCTGAGGTGGACTGGGCAGATGTACTGGCCCCTTTCTTAATGGGTGAGTCCCAGCAAGCATATTTTGATCTGGACCCTGAAACCGCATGCGTTTACACGCAGTTGAAAGCAGAGATTTTGGCCAGAATGGGGGTGACTGTTACTTTAAGGGCAAGCCGGGTCCATGCCTGGCGCTATGACCAGGCCAAGCCTGCCCGCGCACAGTTGTTTGCCCTGCTGCACCTCCCTGAAGGACTGGTTACAGCCGGATAAACTTTCCCCACAGCAGCTCGTGGAGCGGGTTGCTCTGGACCGCTTTGTGCATGGCGTCCCCAAGGGACTGTATCGTTGGGTGACCCAGACAGACCCCAAACCATGGATGAGATGGCTGATGAAGTGATCGAACAACTGGTGGTACCCAAGCCTTTTAGGTGCACCGTGCGACAGTTGGCTCATGTGCTTGGTTTTATTTATATCGGACTGTGTTGAAGACGCATGTGTACCCCTGGGGTTCCCCACAATTGAAAAAAAGTAAAAAAGCAAGAAGGAATGACCAATCACATGACCTTTCAGTCATCACTGGCCTCTCCTCCTATCATGGAGTTTTCTCTGCGGCTCCACACCACAGCCTGCATTTTATGAATAAGCCACAAAATGCAGGTAGTAGTGTGGAGTAACTTAGCAGTTTACAGCACAGAGGGGAATACTTTATTAAATGACAGGTTCACATTAGGTGTAAATTGGTTTTCTCAGATGCAGGAGGATGGGCAAGCTGGCATATTCTTCTCTTTATATGTTCCTAGACTTTAACTATCCCGGGGTAATCCCCAAGTGTTCTCAGGCCATCTGTGAGATATAATCATATACAGGGTTATTCACAAGAGGGTGAAGAGTTTGGAGAAGGCAGGAGAAGTGAACAATCTAGGACAACATAGATGATTTGGAAAAATTCTCCAATTCAGCTCACTTTCCAGTTCAGCTATATTGTCCTAGATTGTTCACTTCTCCTGCCTTCTCCAAACTCTTCATCCTTGTGTGAATAATCGTTTATGGGAGACAATGTGAAGAGATGATTCATAATGGCTCAGCAGTTATCCTCCTGCAGGTTAGTCATTGGAAACGTCATCTAACTCGCCATGAAGGACCACACACTGTAATATATATACGTGTGTGTGTATACATATAGCTATATAGATATACCTATCTATATAGCTATATCTATCTATATAAAATCTCAATACATACAAATATAATATCTTGTGCATTTTAATATTTAATATATGATAAAGTAATCCCAGATCAGTCTGGGTTATACAAAGAGTTTTCTTACTTTCCGTTGAAGCTGTATGGAAGGAGGTACAGAAAGGGGGAGGAGTCACTGCTTTTCAATATTTACTTGTGTATGTGTCAAGGGCTACGGCTGAGTCGTACCCACTGGCAGGAACGACGGGGAGGTCCGAAATTGAGGTACAAGAGGGGAATCCAAAATACGCAATCAAGTCCAGTCTGGGTCGAGGCAGGCGGCTAGGTGCAAAAACGGGAAGGCAAGCCAAAGGGTCAGTAACCGGGAATTCAGATAAGGGGTCAGCAAATGGCAGCAGTTTCAAACACAAGAGGCTGGGTGATCGCACCATATAGGTAGAATAACTCAGCAACAAACCAGGGCTCTGACTGGATTTTATACCCAGGGGAATCTAGGACCACCCCCTGGTTGCCGAGACGACCAAGAGGCCTCCCTATCCAGGAGCCAATTGCATGAGGGAATGGGCGGGATGGTGTATGCTGGGAACCTCCCCCAGCAAGGCCAACACCTAAAAGCACTCCGGGCGCCCCTGTGCACGCGCGCGCAGTCTGTCCACCACGCGACCCTGGCCCTAGGAGTCCTGCCAGGAAGAGGGAGACCCCCGTGCCCTGTACTGCATCTGACGGCCCTGGTAAGGAGTGGCACCCCTAGTTTCCTGACAGTGTGTAAATTTCAGCTTGAGCTATTGAGTTCTATTAACAGTCTTTTTACAACAGCAAAAGAGAGCCTGGAAATCGTGAAAAGGAGCCTAAAGTGCCATCCGATGGTTGAAAAGGATAACCTAATTTATTAGCATGCAATATTTTTTTTTTCCTGAAACAAAAATGTAATTTTATTTCTAAGTCTTGAACATAACAAAATAAATATATACTCACATATAAACATTTCCTTTAAAATCCTAACTTTTCACATATTTTGGGTTTGACCATTACCTGCAGCATTTAAGCAGGATGTGACATAGAGACAAACAACGATCTGATTCCTTGTCCTGTGCTTATCGCATTAAATTGGGATTTTGACAGAACAATGAAGGCTTTACCTTTATACTTGCATTCTGCCTATTAGCAGCCCTGGAACCATCTAGCTTTGCACTGGAGGCCCAGTTGCAGTTTGCAACAGATGGTCCAGTGACATACAGGGGGTTTTATAATGGGGTCTTGGCTTTCTTTTTCTCCATCACTATATTGTAATAGGAACATCATCATTCCCTGTGTATAACACGAGATTGGGTTTACTGCAAGAGCAATGACTGTGCTCTCGTGCTTAAAAGGACACATTTAATTGCCTCTGAAATGTGATATGATGTAATGTGTTTTTTTGGCTTAAAGTCATTTGGGACTTACATGGTTTTTGAACACATTCATATTGACTCAGATTCTCCCGCTAACAAGATCTAACGTTTGATTTGATTAATCTGGAGATTATGCCTCTGGAGATTACCCACATAAACCCAAACCAGCCTGTGAATATAGATACACACACACACACACACTACATCCTCCAGACCGATCAATTAACTCAGGAGATGCTGCAGTATTAAATAGGATATGCACAAGACAAGGCTATAGTTAGACAATGGGGCCAAGGGCAAAATACATTTACCAGTTTTTGTCTGCCCTCTGAAGAAATCAGAGAGAAGGGGATGCTGCAGCTGCTTACAGGAGTCATAAGAAAGTGTGTGTATGTTTATGTAAATATATATATATA
>NW_017306957.1:351001-384758 GCF_000935625.1 Nanorana parkeri | reverse complement strand
TTATCTGTAGCCAGCCTGATCTCTGGGTACATGTTTCTATTCTCTGCACGTCATTCATGAGCTCACTGTGTTGAATGCTTTTGCTAGTTATTGTGAGGGAGGTTTCAGTAATTGAAGTGGGAAGGAAAATCATTGAGTTATGAATATGTATCTGACCCAACCAATTCCTGAGGTCCTTGTTCAGAGGTATGGTTTGGGAAGATGATATTTGGGGAACTATTCCAGAATGTACCTACTGGCCTCCTGCCTGGATACAATGTGGGTCTAGAGTGTCTCTTTTGGGCTTTGCATCAGCCTGGATCATGTGTCAGGGGCCTAAAGTCTAGAGTGCATATCTGGAGTTTAGAAAAACATCTTCTTGTTGAAGAGTGTTGTAGATGAGCTGCAACGATCTGGACATTGTAAAAAGGATTGTTTGCACACCAGGCAAGTTATCTTTGATTGCTCTATAGGGTTCAAGAGCCAGATCTATTAGGGAGAGATCCACTGCAACTTATATGAAAGACTGTGACAGCTCTTACAGGGTCAGAGTTCTGCCGGGATGTTGTCACAGGGCCAGCAATTACCAGGAGGTTGTTCTTAAAGGGCCTTTTACCACTACTTTCAGAAAACCTGTCCTATTTTGTGCAATTTTGGGGTATCCTGCACCCCTAAATCCTCGCCCTAGAATTGATTTAAGCAATAAAAGGTAAAAAGACTAAAGTTCCACTTACTTTTTACCCCACAGTGCACCAAGAACCAGATCCTGAGATCGAAATGTTAACCTGCCATATTACTTAGGTGGTCATTCAACACCACCTCAAGAGGAGGAGCGCTACAGTGACAAAGATCAAGAATAGTGTTTTCTTGTGACTCAAAAAAATTAATTTGGTAATGCTGGTATGTGCCCATTTGATTTACATGCCTAAACTACTGGTCCACTTTAATTTTCATTCACTGCCATTTTATTTTGTCACACGATTGTTAGCACAAGAGTACAATAGCAGCTAATCTGCTCTCTGCCACCCACCCAGAAATTGACAGAGAGCAAATATTGATTTGAAGCATATTATTAGCTTAGACAGGTGTTTGATAACTGTTTTATGACTTTCAGACCATTAACCAGACAGCAAAAACCCAGAGTGAGCAGAACAAACAGAGACTTGAAAAATGATTCTGTTATTGGAGTCAAGTGAAGGATGTTTCAGTTGAGATCACATAAGATATTACAAATTATTTTTGCTGTGGATTTAAAGGAGATCTAAATACACCAACATCACATTATGTAATAGGTATTCAGAACAAGCATTGTGAAATAAATAAAAATGTTTTTTTTGTAATGCTTAAAAAACAACTGCATATCCCTGCTCTCTTCTAGATAGCAGCTTCTGCTGTTTTTGTGTGCTTCTGGGTCATCTCAGTCTAGGTCATCTCCTAAAATGGCTAGCCCCACATATTACATGCAGCTGGGCTGCAGACTGTAGGAGATGTAAGCGGGATGTGGGCTGGCCTTTACAGAAAACGAGTGGAGCTTTGATGGAGTGGTGAAAAAATGGTGTACTGGTTTCTGAGCACTGTGCTTCTGCATGTGTGACCACAATGGGAGATATTAGGAAGGCAGAATTAAATGTGGACAAAGGCATAAAGGAAATGTATGTGAGTGTGGTTCTCAGCATCTATTCAAAGGTATTTATGGGGACTAAATGGGTATAGAAATTAAAAGCTACAGGGTGAAAAATGTTAAAATGGCATGCTTGACCAAATATGAAATTAGTATTTTATGACTTTAGTGATGCTTTTCATGTTAGGACACCAATGATTGGTATTTTGCAGTGCTGGCAAGAGTATATATGTGGAGACACACCGAGAAAAACCAGACTCAAATCCAACTGAAATACAATTTAAGAACACAACACGCAAGTGACCTAAAACACAAAATGCAATAACCAACACGAAGCCCAGTGAGCACACATAAAATGTAAAACTGACTAACTGTATACAACCCGAGGATAAGGGGAATCAGGAAACTCTGGTAGAGCAGGATAAGAGGAACATAGTAACCGGGAACAAGACAGGTCAAGAACAGGGGCCAAGATGGGTAGCAGGTAGAAAGGCAATGGGTACAGGTAGCAGGGTTTGAAAGTAGGTCAGGTACAGGGGTGACAACAGGTAGCAGGTAAGGGCAATGGGAGCAAACAGCGGGCTCAGGGGAAAAAAAGGGCAACCAGCTAAAAAAAAATGGGGCACTGTGCATGTCCTGAAGAGGAGTAAAATACCCTCCCAGGCCCATCGATATGCTCTCTTGTCCTGTCAGAATGTTCCCCATGAGCACATGTGCATTTCAGAAGAGCATGACAGACTCCTAGTATTGATTCTCCCTCTGTCTGTGTGCAGCCTCCATACTTTATCAGCACAGGTGTCCTATATTCTGGCCATTATGATGTATCGGACAGTCTAGCATAACCGAGCAGCAGTTTCATGTCTATAGACAACTGCTCATATCTTAAGGATCTACAAGGAATAGATCAATCAGACCAGTTCTAAAACCTTCTTTGTTTTTATGCCACTCCAAGATAAGCTCTGGCTGTAAATATCTGCATGTACTTTACAATTGTTTATAAGCAGCAGCTTACTCAATACTGTACAAAGGCTTAAAGGATTACTCCTGACATCACCACATAAAAGTGCTGCATATATTATTCAGAGTGTATAATTCTGCAGAAAACCTCCACATGAAATTGTTTAGGAAACTGTCGGAGACTGAGAAAACCCTATAAGAAACTGTCGAAAACCAGAGAAATCCTACAGTAAACTGCAAGAGAATGGGGAAATTCTACAGTAGACTGACAAAGACTAGGGGCATTCTACAGAAGAAGGTCAGAGACTAGGAACATCTTACACTAGAGGGTCAGATGTTGGGGCATCCAACAGGAGATGGCAGAGACTGCAACTATCTTACACCAGATGGTCAGAGTCTTAGGATGTCCTATAGGAGATGGCCAGAGAGTGCAAACATCTTCCACTAGATGGTCAGAGGCTGGGGATGTCCTCTGGGAGATGGTCAGGAACTGGTAACACCTTACGCTAGATGTTTTTTTTGGTGAAATCCGTCAGAAGATGGCACTAGAACCGCACCGGAATGTACAACAGCAGCCAGGGTTTTGGCTCCCAGCCACATCAGAACAGTGTCTATTACAGACAATTGTCCTGGTGTTGTGTGCCACACCCTCTCTCCGCTTAGCCATTCACAGAGCAAAACCGCAGCGTCATCACAGGTCTGAGATTTTTTAAGGGGATAGGGGAACTTTTAGATAGGATGAGGAAGAGGCTAAAATGGTTTAAATTGTTTTTATCTGTTGGCCTGAGTAAGCACCCAGGCATACTGAGCACTGACTGCTGGGGTCCAAAGGCCACACAATGGCTGCAGGTAATATGATAGACATAGAGGGATTCCCTGCATTATCTACATATCCATAGCTTACATTTTCCATATACCTCCCAAATCCCAAAACTTGATTTAAAAAAAATGCAAGATTCCACATTTTTCAAATCTCATGTTTCTACACAGTGTGATTACTCTTTTTGGAAATCAAACAATTATTGCTGCTTTGTGTCCTCATTGCAGGCTAGACAATATTTTTTATTTTTATTGTGAAAGCAATATAAGGACAATTGCAAAGGATGACAAATTGCAATTAAAACTTTACCTTGCCGCCACCACCAAGACTTTAGAATTTGGATGGGTAAAGACTGCCGTGCCTTCCACATGCAGTAAACAGCTAGCGGTGTGTTTGTTATAGTTTATGAGCTCACTTACTGTAATCAGCTGCTAATGACAAGCAATCTCAGGAATAAATAACCACAGGAATCTCTCGCAGGAAAACAACTCCAATCTTGATTAGACTTGAAAAATAAGGAGGATAAAGGAAGAGGGAGATGAGGACAATCATAACATAACGGTCTTGTGTTAATGAAAGTCATTTATATAGTCTCATTGGCGAGGGCTCTAGGTACATATAACAATCTTTCTATGAAATGAGAGAGACAAAAAAAGAGAAGTTGAGTGTACAGGAAAGATTACTGCATAGCTCCATGGAGCCAAATCCCCGTCTGTCTTTCCTCCGCAGGCGTTACTCCTATAAGTCTGGTGCATAGACCGTCCGCTATCATTTAATGTCTGAAAGTGTTCTCATTGCACTAAACATTTCATCCAGTCTCCAAATTATTGGTTAGAATTGTCAAATGCTTATATGAAGGAAAGTCAGTGGTGAGTTTAAGAAAGTCGGGCGTTGTTCATATTGTTGGGGGTATATTACCGAAGTTCCATACCTCTGCCCACCCTCAGTCAGCCATCCTGTGATTTATCCAGGACTGATGAGATGATTGGGTACAGAGACATGCCAGAATAGAAAGACAGAGCCAGGAGTCCCAGGGAAGAAGATGGCCATCCAGAAGGGGATTGGGAACCTGGATTTACATGACCTCACTTTTATGGAATGACTTTTAATATGATCAGGATGTTATTGGTAAAACTCATCACTCGTTCTCTTTAAAGTGACTATTTAGATGAGTAAAAAAAAATAAAACTAAACAGCTCCTGTAAAATAAGTCATGTTATACTTGCATGTCCTAGCACCTATACGTAGAATCTTCACTCCATCACTGAGCAAATCCTTCTGAACAAAATCCCCTCTGTCCCTATGGGAAGGTTTCCCCTCACCTTCTACTTTGGTGACAAGAAATTTTGGATTTCCGCTACACAAAGCTGATCAAATCTGAAGGCCTATAAATGTGTTGAAATGTGTTTAAAGAAGAACTCCAGGAAAACATTTTTTATTAACCCTTGCAGTGGGGCTACCCCCACACTGCAAACAGTAAGTGCTCATTTTGTCTAGGTGCTAAAATAACAAAGTTATACTCACCTGTAGCCTGAGCTGGCCAGCTGTCACAGTGTTCCCTCCTGTCTGTTTCCTTCTCCGCTGCATCATTGGAATGTTTCTTAGCATCCTCATGCCTTTATACAGTTCATAGAACAGGATCATTTATGGGAACTTAGACCACTGAAGAGGAGGGGGAAGAGAGGCTGGAAGGATACGTTTAAGAAGAAGCCGGCTCAGAGCATCAGGTGAGTATAACTGTTTTGTTTTTTTACCTAGACATGTGTGTGTGTGTGTGTGTGTGTGTGTGTGTGTGTGTGTGTGTGTGTGTGTAACAAAAATAAAATAAATAATAATAATAAAATTAAAATATATATACAGTATATAGTGTAGACAAACAGAGGAGAGGAATTAGTTGGAGGAAGCTGCTCATTATCTACATCTGACTATGAAAGCAAGATCTAGCAGATATCTGGTGAGTGCATCATACAGCACATTTAGGATCATTGTGCAAGAAAGATCAGAAGAATACCGTATAAATTGAATATCGCTGTGTGATAATATTGACTACCCCTTTCGCTGTTCTCTAACCTCATGTGTGGGAAATTTGATCATTCTGTGGAAACACAGTTGAAATCACAGATTTATTTGGACTATTATATTAACTTATTATGTTAATGTGGATATAACAAAATGATTTGTTTTATTTATGTTTACACGGTCTAAGTTTTTTGTTGAAGTTTAAAATATTCAGTATTTATGTAAAAACACGCAACATAGAAAAGTTGGACACATTTGTTAATATATATGTTTTCACATAAGGATATCTGGAGCCTAGCGCTCTATTTTGTTTTCCTCTTTAGATGTTCCTCCTCCATGGTTGTGTAAACCTCATGTTTCAGGCACTGGGAGAATTGTTGAAGTAAAGGAGAAGGGGAGAGAGCTCACAGAAAACAAGATTTGCAATCTTCAAAATAAAATCTTTGCACACCATGGGAGCAGCTGTTGGAGGAGATGACTAGCTGGCTGTGCAGAAATAGAAACGTTTTTTCTTTAGTTATTGTGGCCACCAAAACTGTTCAATTTTTTTATTCTTGTATATCAGAGCTGGATAGATGGATATATTGTCTTCTAGATGTATGTGTATATCTGACCATACATCCTGGCTGTGGTTTCCATAGTAACAGAAAGGAAGCTGTAGCAACATTCTGAGCATCGCACTCTTCATTCAGTTATTGGAGGATTCAGATCTGGTTCTGTATCAGCCATCTGTAGTATAAGCACAAGGAAATTATAGAAGGATATTGTTATTGATGACTTTAGGTGCTTAGACTGTTATTTACACTGCAGAGCTGAAAATGATCAGTTTATTATAAGCATTCAATAAATTCTAACAGTCTCAATCTTTTGTTTAAACCAGAAAGAAAGAGAAAATATAAGCTGTAATTTGGAACGTAAAGTGGAACTAAACCTTCAAAGTAAAAAATTGCTAGCAATTCGATATTTATAGTAGAAGGGACTCTGTCTGTGTCTTCTGCTATAAAATCTTTCTTCCTGCCTGCAAGTTGATTTTTACCATTTCTAAACTGACCTCCATGCATGCATGCGCATCTCTGTGTACAATCTATAAGATGGAGGAAGTGCGAGGTGTCGGGATCCATTATCCAGTGTACAGGAGTTATATCAACCTGGCCTGGCCAATCCAGACATTGAACATGGAGGAAGATTGGGGGAAGGGAGAAGAAAGCACCAGTGACTGAGAGGTGAGGCAGATTGCAGAAATTACAGGGCAAGTGGGGGGAACTTTTATTAGGTGACTGTACCTTTATGTGCAAATATGCTGTGCTTACTTACAAAAAGCTCCCTGGAGGCCAAACCACTTAACTTCTGTTTTAAAGTGGAACACCATTTAAGTATAAAACACACTTAAGTTCAGGTATTGACAACATACAGTATGTCTTTATCATGAAGCAAATCTATCACTTAAAGAAGAACTCCGGGCACTTAAAAAATGAACCCTTGCAGTGTAGCTACCCCTGCACTTCAAGGGTTAAGTGCTTGTTTTGGTCTAGGGTCTAAAATAAAAAAGATACTCACCCAATTCTTGGACCCGCATTGATAACCGCTCACCTCTCTCCCCCTCTACTCCCTTTTGTGGAATGTTCTCAGCATCTTCACGTCTAATAGACTGTATAGACATGGTGATGTCAGCGGTCTTTAGACCGCCGGAGACCGAGGGAGAAGAGGCTGCAGGGACCGGTCTAGCAGTCTGATGAGTGTTTCTTTTTATTTTAGAACCTAGAACAAAACAAGCAGTTAACCCTTGCAGTGAGCGGGTAGCCCCACCACAAGGGTTAATTTTATAACCACCCAACATTCCTTTTTTTAAAAAAAACAAGTTTAAAGAAGTACCTGCAAAGTAGCAAAGGAATTCTCAACTCTCCTGCTGCCTGCACCTCAAATATTGCTCCAATGCAGCGAAATCCCCTGCTAGAGTTTCTTCTGAAACAAAACAATTCCGGTATTGTCGATCACCTGCCCCCTCCACGCTGTGCTCAGTTGTTCCTCCCACCAACCCCAATGTCACTAGAAGGGTACAGTAGTAATGGGGGGTAGGGGAGATCGGCATAAGGAACCACTGAGCACAGCTGGGAACACAGGGGATCAACACTCCCAGAAAGAAGTGATAACATTGTGTGATTAACTGGTCTTATCTTAGCAGTCCAGCAGCACAAGAGAAGCTCACCATATGCAAGCCACATCATAAATATCTTTCAGGTTACTGTAATATATCAGAATGTAGAAATACACAATGAGGGGAATTTATCAAAACTGGGGCAGCTGTGCATGGCAACAAATCAACTTCTCTCTTTTATTGTCAAATCTTAACTGAACAAACTGAAGATAGAAGCTGATTGGCTGACATGGACAACTGCTCCAGATTCTGCCTGCTCCAGTGTTGATAAATTCCCCTCTAAGTGTTTGGCTAACATTTCATTCTGGGTACAATGCAACTTTTTCATGGTGTAGGCGGTGAAGTTGGGACGTTCCCTTGAGTGCTGCCGCCAGAGGAGGATAACTCTGAGGGACTGAGAGATGTGTATGTGATATGTATGCCGTGTGCATTCATCCTGGGAAGGATGATATCATCTCTTGACATGTTAGTGCTGTCATAAGTCATTTCATCAGAAGATGCCAGACACCAAACAAATCCCCAGATGTCTTCCTACTGCTCCATCAGTTCATGTCGGCGCACAAGGAGGGGCCTCCTGGATACTGAGCAGTCAGAAGCTGTTTTCTTTTTCTGTGAAATGACTCGTATTGAATAATTTAATTATTAAAGTGGACCTTTACCCATATCTTCAAAATGGCAACAAAGGCACCTTTAAAAAAATGTTTACTATTGACAATCTACAAACACATACTTCTAGGAAATTGCAGACTCTTTATTTTCTGCATACCTTATTTTTTCTTTTGTCCTCCAGTCTTCTGACGGTGGCGATTTTTTACTAAGGGCAGATTAATCTATCTCCTTTTACTTCCTGGAACTCAGCACATGACCATGCCCATGCACATCATCTCAGGGGAGGAAAATGCCTTTCCCGAGATTACAGATGAGATTTCCCAGAAATGCACTGCTGATGTAACCTTCCCAGGATGCAACACTTGTGCATTATTACATCACTTTTGCCCAAAATAAACAAGACTTTCTAAGTAAAATGAAAATATGTTTGTTTAGCTCAGGGGCGCCCACAATTTTTCGTCTGGAGATCTACTTTTAAAATGATGAGCTTAATGAGATCTACCAACGAAAAAACACCTGCATTCAGGGGCGCGAGGGGGTGTGGCGGTGCATTGAAGTCAATGGCACCGCAGGCAGGCCCCTCGCCCACAGTGCGATCGCCTGCGCCCGGAACCTTAGTGCGTGCGTTCCAGTCCAGTGCGATCCGCAAAAATGCTGCAAGCACTATTTTTGCAGATCGCACAGGACCGGAATGCAGGCACTAATGGCCACGCACACGGGGGCTCAGCTTCTCCCATGGATCCCCCCTGCTCTCCCGGGCAGAGGCAGCAGAGGATCCGACACTAAGCACTTCAGCCGCGGGGGGAGGGGGCGGAGCCGCTGTCACAGAACCAAGGCCGAGCAATGAGGGGAGAGATAGGCGCCGGCTGTCAGATCAAGACAGAGCGTCTCTCTCTCCTCACCGCTCGGCATCTGTTCTGTGACAGCAGCTCTGTCCTCCGCCCTCCCCTGCCGCCGGTTCCTTCACTTCTTCTCGGATCCCCGCTGCATACAGATAGGGAGAGCAGCGGTGATCCAGAGAAGCCCCACCGGCGGGAGAAGAG
This sequence comes from Nanorana parkeri, assembly GCF_000935625.1. NCBI lineage: Eukaryota > Metazoa > Chordata > Amphibia > Anura > Dicroglossidae > Nanorana > Nanorana parkeri. Next base: position 375,555 of record NW_017306957.1, on the reverse strand, counting down.
GACATTGCGATCACTGGTAGATCGCGATCGACCTTATGGGCACCTCTGGTTTAGCATGTAAATGTAAGAGGATTTCATATCCGGAATGTAAGAGGATTTCATATCAGCATGCAGAGCTGTATGCGGATGTGATTTTTAGTCAAAGGGGGTAAAGGTCCACTTTAAAGTGCAACTTAGTTTTGCATAGCAACTTAGTTTTGCATAGAGTGAAGAGGGATTAGAACACCCATCAGGTTTTTATTTCTGTCTGTGTCCCCGTTAGAGAGATTTACCCTTTCTATTTGTCCTGGTGATCTCTATCACTGAACGGGAAAGAAAATTCCAAATTTTGAGTTGTCACCTGTGTTGCATGGTCCTTGCAGGCTTCCATGTCATGACACACTGAAAAGGGAATCAACCAGACAAATACTAATTCCTTTACTTGTGATTGTCAGTCATGGGGAACCATGATTTTTGCAGTATAAGGAGTTTTTAAAAAGACTGAGGGTGTAATTTATTAACGCAATTGTGACTGTTTTATCCCCTTTGATCACTTTTTTAAAATGCAAATATGTTTTGCTCCTCCTGTTGAGATGTGCGCCTGTTTTGCCCTGAGCATGTGCCATTTTCCTGATTGCGAGTGTTTTGCAACAGTTCGCAACTGATTTCATCTGCACTCAGGGCCGGCCTTAGGGGTGTGCGAGCTGTGCGGCCGCACAGGGTGCCATGGCAACAAAGGCGCCTTGCGGCCGACACAGCTCGTCTTCGGTGTGGCTCCTCTCCTTCTGTCACAGTCACACACACACACACACACACACACACACACACATATTAAATGAACAAAATGAAATGAACAAAAACTAAAAACGTTTTATTCGTTTCATCAAACAAAACAAATTTTTATGCTATTTTGGAATCAGCCATTGGCGTGTTCTGGAGGCAGGGCACATGACGTCATATAACACCGCACGTGTTGGGCGCCGCCATCTTTGTGTATATCAGGTATACACCAAGATGGTGGGGCCAATATCGGCGTGTGACATCACCTGACGCCACGCATGCATGGCGTCATGTAACGTCATGCTTCCCGCCTCCAAGATGGTGGCATGCATTCAGAGAACACGCCGGTGGCCAACATGTCCGCCGCACATTCTCAAACAATTTATTATGTGCCTGAATAGATTTTTCGTATATTCGGACATATAGTAATTCATTAATTTTACATGTAGTCTGGGTGTTGTGTTCTCTTTTCTATTTTTACTTTTCTAGATACACTTACTTGAAAATAGGGTCGGCATGACAACCTGACACTTTATTTTTATAGACTCCTACAAGTTTAATACCTTTAAATAAAAGTGTTATTTTTATCATACTTTTTAATATGTTTCTTTGCGGCTTAACAAAATAGGAGTCTTTAAATGGTGCTGATATTGGGGTAAATGGGTGTGGTTACTGGGGGTGTGGCCACTGAGAGGTGCGGTCACTGAGGGGCGCTGTAAAGCTTTCTCGCAAAGGGCGCCTAAAGGCCTAAGGCCGGCCCTGTCTGCAATTGTCTTAAACCGGCATCACCTAACAAAACAACCGCAACTTAAGAAGTCCCCATCACCACTTCTTCAAGAAGCGACAGTTAAGCTTCTTGCCTGGGAGTTGTGAGTCTTCTTTCCTGGAGTCTATTTAATCTCAGACATTACCTAAGCAATATAAATCGGGTGCAAAGCCCATCAAATATATCCCATGCTACCATATGCAAGTTTAAACACTCGCAATTATGTTAATAAATTCCCCCTATGTGATTAGAACATTTTAGATACAGTAATATAAAATAGTGATAATTTGCTATCCAGGATCACACACTCGGATAAACATTGTGCTTTTGTCTACAGTAGGTTCTCCAGAATGTCATGATCACCTACAATAAAGGAGGAGGAGCAAGCTGTGGCATGATGGCAGATGAGCTTTTTTGCTTCCTGGTTCAGAATTCTTTAGCTGATAACGAGTGTCCACCCCACACATCCTCATTGTTTGAAGCTGGGTCCACATGGCTGTGCTGCGTTAGCATGTGTTGTCATACATTAAGGCAGGCCATTCATTTAAATAGGCTCCAAAACACACCAAAAAAGATGCATGCAGCATTTTCTGCAACGCAGCACGCAGCTGCACACGTTAATGCCTTTCTTTGCATTGTGAAAGAAACATTTTATGGTTATTATTGTAATTGACCGGGTGCCGAGGTATATTCTAGAACAGGGGTTCTCAACCTGTGTAACCTTAGAACCCACATTTGTCCTTGGTCATTAAGTCACGACCCAAGTCGCACTGCAATGGAATGCACGCCATTGCGGGCAATTGAACTGTGGGCGGGAGGTGCATTTGGGGTGCCATTCAAATGAATGGCAACGCAACGCACCTCCCGCACCAGAATACGTAGTAGGTGGCACAGTACTGTTTGATTAATGCACTGTACTAGTGTGAACGGACCCTCAAAATCAATGACAGACATACAGAACCACAGACACAATCTCACACACATATACACACAATTTTTTTAGATCCACCCAGTCTCCCTACCTTATGAGAACTGGAATGGGGCTCAGTGTGGGCTGCTGTGCTGTGACAGAGCTCTATCCATATGTGCATTGCTTGTACAACTCCCTTGCACACCCTGTAGAGTTTCCGGGAGCCAGAATGTGACGTCACTCCGGTCCGGGCACCTCTACAGGACATGCGAGGTAGCTGTATGCAATGCATGAATGGATGGAGCTCCATCACAGCCATAGCTCCAGCCCACTCCACCTCAAGCTAACACTCGGCACCAGGCAGCATATTGTGAATGGCTGCTTGCCGCAAGAACTGACAGTGCTGCATTAGGGGAAGGCTGGGAAGTCTCTCACCTAGAAAAGTGGAAGGCACATGGCGACCCTCTTTTGGGTCCCGGCCCACCAGTTGAGGACTAAGGTTCTAGAATGAGATAGATAGGGCTGCCGGGGGTAGCCAACACTGTTTGCCCAGTGTTTTAGCTAATGTATCTGTTGTTATTGTCATCCTTAAATGATAGTGCCTCTGGGTGGGCTCATATCACCAGCTGACTGTAACCAAGTGCTTAGGGCCTATTATTTACAATGGTACCTCGGTTCGCAAACAATTCGGATCGCAAACAGAAAGTTCGGCAACATTTTGCTTACGTTCGCGAACTCCGCATCGGGTGACGAACACAACCGCAGCCATCTTTCTTGCTCTGACGCATGGTCGTGGCTTCCTCTAGGTGAGATCGCGATCTGATCACAGTTTGATTCGGTTTGTGACCATTTCGGTTCGCAACCAGAATCATGGAACAAATTAAGTTCGTGAACCGAGGAACCAGTGTATTTATTACAGGTATTTGCATAGCGCGACAATTTACGCAGTGCTTAAAATGCTGCACATTGACATTGGTCCCTGCCCTGAAGGAGCTTACAATCTAAGGTCCCTATCTCACATGCATACATACAGGGCCGATGTACACAGGAGCCAAATAACCTACCATCATGTTTTTGAGGTGTGGGAGGAAACTGGAGTTCGTGGGGAAAACCCACATAATCACAGTGAGAACATGCAAATTCCTTGCAGATAGTCTCATGACTGGAATAGGGACTATTGTGATATGCTGCATTGTGTGTTAGGCTCTATTGCACAAATGGGTTGGGGTGCCATTCACATTGCTATGCATTGTGGCAAAGCACAAGTGTGTATAGCTACTAACTGTCAGCTAATTGTGTCTTCATGTAGCGATAAAATCTCCTCCTGAGCTGTTGGCGGTCTGGCATGGCACAGTGCAGAAGGGATTCCACTCTGAGTCACGCTGCACAGGCTTTCCTAGGTGACAGTCCTCTCTGCTATTAGAGCTAATTATAGGAGAAGAGCAGAGAGAAGACCGTATATGATATTCTCCGTCATCTGCTGTGACAATCTGCGCAGTACCGGGAATTCCCACCCCACGCAGCCATTACTATCGGCTCTGTGCTCTCTAAAAGACGCAAGCAGAGTTCCTGACATCGCTGGGAAACCTTTCCAGAAGAATTGTGTGCTGGTTAAAAAGCTGCAGATCGCCTAAAATCACTACATGCAATGATCAGTCAATGTAAGCCTCAACTGGATGACATTTAAATTCTTGAAGCACTGTGTACCATAAAATATTACTATTAATGTTTTTTTTTTTAAATATGTCTTCACCCTTTTCATCCTTTTTTTGTATCTGTGCTGCTCATCTCCTGCAGCCACTTTGTAGCTGTATTCTTAATGTCTGAACTCTAGAGATGGTATTTTTCAGGACAGCTTTCAGCTTCTCCGCAATTTATAGCACTGCCCTGAAACAAGGACGCACACAGAAAGGCAGCTTTCATCTCCAGCTACCCATGCAGTGCTTACTATTCATGTCTTCTAACTGTCAGCTATATGCAAATTTCAGTTATCGTTCATAACCTAATGTGTTCATTACGTAGCTGAGCTGTTCTGAACCAGGGAAAAAAAGTTAAACTCTTGCTATGCCGCATTTGAGTTGTCAGTCCCCATTAAAATAGAATTGAAGCCATTTTTTTTTTTGGATAGAGTTTGAAAAAGTTATAACCCCGTCAGCTTTTTTTTATTTTTATCTGTGTTCCATTGGAACACAGATATCTGTGTTGTGTTCCATTGGGAGAATTCTCTTCACTTCCTGTCTGATAGTCACAACAGGAAGTGAGAAAAAAAATCCCTCCAAACTGAGGGTAATCCCCAATGGTCAGCAGAACAAGCGTCTCCATTGGAAGATTTCCCATTTATTCATGCTCTGATGACAACCCAAAATTTGGAATTTCCTTTCACTTTCAGTAATAATGGTCACCAGGACAAATCGTGAGGGTGAATCTCCTTAACGGGGACAAAGACAGCAACAACAACAAAAATCTGACAGATGTTCTAATTCCTTCTCCACTCTATCCAAAACTAAAAAAAAACAAGTTTAGGCTTGAGTTGCCCTTTTAGGCTCCATTAACACCTAGGTGTATTGTCGCAGCTGATTCAGCGGGACAAAACGCTCCGCCCAAGAAACCCCATTAATTTCTATGGCCCCCGTTCACACCTGTGAGTTTTGCCACAAGCAGAAATACGCCTGTTGCTCAAAATACATGAGCTACTTTGGGGCAGATTTCAGCGCGTTCTGTACCATAGACTCAATAGAAGATGCTTGAAAAATGCACAAAACACGCCAAAATCTGCTTACAAAAACACGCAACTTAATATGCGCGCAAAACACGCACAAAATCGTGCAAAAAAAAACGATTAAAAAGGACACGCGTAAAACGCGTATAATAGGTGTCGTCTAGGTGTTAAAGCCTTAGGTATTACCCTTTAAATACAATGTAACCATTTGTAAGCCCAATGTAAAAAATTTCACATGTAACCTTGTTGTAAAATATCACTTACATAAGGTTTAGTGGGCTTTTTATATGGTCCGCAAGCCGTCTGCATCTGAGTTAAAGCAGACTTTTTCTTAACCCTTGCCGTGGGGCTACTGCCCACTTTTTGCCTGCAGTTGTTCTTTAAGTTGGTGGAAGAAGATCAGAACCTTGGAGAAAGTTGCTACAGACAGCGTTATCACTAAAGAACCCTTAAAGGAGAATTGGAGCCGATGTGTGACACTAAAGGTGTCACATGTCAGCTCTATAGATCGGGAAATGAGTGATCACATACCGCCGATCGCTGAGTTCCCGATCTTCTCCCTGCAGAGAGTGTTGACTGTCAGTCACAGCTCGCCACAGGGATCTCTCCTCCCCTCTCCATTTCCTCCAGTGCTGACTCGAGGAACGGACGGGGTGGGCAAGCACAGCTGGGTCTGGCTCTAGAGAGGCAGAGCCAGCTGTCAATCAGGCAGCAGGATGGATCCCAACAATGTCGTCAGGATCTGTCCATGCTGCAGCACTGCTCTGCGCTGTCAGCATATAGCAGGCAACAGCCCACTATATGCTGAATTTTTGGTCACAGGAGGACTGACAGTCATTTTGGTGTCACCCCTTATGAAAATTCGTGCACTCACTCATTGACTAAGTGGAGGGGGACTCGGCGGCATACCTCATCCCGCCGGGTGAACATCTCCTTCTCTCTCTGCCAGCGCCCAACACCAAGATGGCCGTTGGAGGTATCACAAAGATGGCCGCGCATGCCCGATGACATCAGGCGCAGGAGCGTGGTGACGTCACGTGCATGTGCGAAGACATCACGACGGGTTGTCACCCGGTCTCCGCTCCAGGTGACACCAGGCCTCTGGACGCCCCTGGTAACTCCTATATTTTTACATCTAATTTCCTCATGGATGAGCAGCCTGTCCCACAGCAGACTTTGACATTTTACAAGCTGCTGTGTTCAGGGGTTGGATATAGAAACAACAATGTTTTTAATTCATTAATAAATATTGTTAAGAAACCAGCCAGTCGTACATAATATACGCTATAAAATATAACTGAAAAAAATGTACAATCTGTTTACGGTTAGCACCAGGGAGGACTTGGCTTTGCTTGAGTGGGTATAGATTGATGCACAGCAGAGATATGTGGAAGAGCAGAATTTCTTCCCAGCATCAGACAAGCCCCTTCTATGGAAGTGGCGATATTCTGCAAATAACTACCCAACTGTCAGGAAATGGAATACATTTTACATTTTTAAAGATAAATTTAAATTTACGTTTAAATAAGTAATGCATATAACACTTTGTATGTTTGCATACAGCACTTTTTAATTTATGTATTTATTTTATCCGTGAAGGTTAGAGAGATTTTGTTTTTTATGTGTGCTTTCACAGCCTGAACAAAGTATTGCTCCCCCCTATTACCATCTCGTCTACTAAGATCTATCTAATTTATTCTATGCCTCAGGCAGATGTCTTGAAGCGGCTCTGGTCACACAAACTAATGAGCGCTTGCACAGCCTGGTCATGTGATACCGTTGCACGTTCAGCACACGCATCCCTGGCACAATTCAACTGCATAAATAGCGTATCCAACCGGATCAGATATGTTGAGACTCAGCAAAAAGCCGGCTGAGCCTATTTTTTTTGTCCGCAGCTGAGGCGCTCCAAGCAACGGCAGGCTTTTATCTACCTAAAGACAGAGTTCCACACTGTAGAACTGCCATAGACATAAAATGTTGTTTTCCTTTTTTCCCATAGTAATCAGAAGCGGAGATGGAGGCCGATTTGTGACACAACACAGACATAAAACAGTTTCTGCACACAAAGGATAACCTAATCTCTCACTCATATACCACAGCATTGTTTTAAAGATAAAAAGCCAAACAATATTTAAGGGCAAACCATCACCAATGGTCACCTGTTATAGTCTGTCTCTATGCCATTCATTTGTTATAATAGAGAAGCTTTACTTCTCAAGGATGACTTGATTTTTCATTATTTACCATACCGTTTCCCTGAGAGAGCAGGAATGTCAGGCTGAGTGTCAGACTCATGGGGCTGTAAGGCCCCTAGATAGGCTGTCTCATCTCCTGCCTGAGCTCTGATAAAAGAAGCTAAAAAAAAACCTTTTATAACAGTGCTGTCAGGATTACATAAAGGAAGGGTAAAGGTAGCTGACAGTTTTACCCTCCTCCAGCAGCCTAGACAGTGTTCAAGTTATCAGCTCTATGTTCAGGCAAGAGGATGGGCAGCCTCCTTGGGGGCAATATAGTCTGATACTGGGGTGACATCTACTGTGACAGGGAGAAAATACCAGTAAATGACAGTACATACACCATCCCTGATGGGTAAGGCTTGCACTGTCATTACAGCTTAAGAGTGGACATCCTACAAATACATGTTCTTTTTTTTTTGGTTTGTTCAATATTTTTGTATTATTTATACAAAATATTCATAGAATAATAATAAGAAAAAATATAACAAAGCATCAAAATTCACATATCTTGTTTACATACAAATTTAACTTCTCACCATCACCACACTATATATTTATTTCTTACATACATATGTTAACATGACCACCCAAATGTCCTCCCTTTGCCATTTCCATTTACTTGTTACCCCTTACTATTTATTGGAGGGAAGCGGTGGCTAAAAAAATGTTTCATTTCCCATTTACCTTAATTCACTCCTCTCATACCAAAACAAACATCCCATGAGTGGAGTTCGGACTCTGATCAAAATATTGCAGATTTTAGAATGGATGTTTTGTTTTTCATTATGAAGAGGCAAAGAAGACAGGGCACAGCCCAAAAAAACATTTTACAAGTAGTTAGCATCAATTAAAGGGATCTAATGTTTCATTTTGTCATGGGGGGTTATTTATAAAAATGGGCACATTAAACATATTCTGTGTTTGCCATTATTATTATTATTATTATTATTATTATAAGTAATTCTTTATCCGTTTTACAACAGATTTATGACAGAGCAAACAGCAGTCTGATTAATAATTTATAAAAGAAAGATATTCAAACTGCTGTAATGAATCTGATGCGGGAAATGTGATGCTCTAATGGTAATGGATTATTGGTTTTAGCTTTTCCCTGCTATTCTGACATCCGCCAGCAGAGGGAGGCTTTTATCTAACATTACTTCCATTCGATGGATCTCACACCTTAGCCAAATGCATATCAGTTTAAAAATTGTACTTTCCAAGAGCTAAGTCAGTACTGAAATGATATTCCCTGTAACTAAGCATGGAATTTGTACGAGGCATTCTCTATAAAGCGATCAAATATGACACATTTGTTCATATTTATATGCATCAAACTCATGGGGCGGGTTAGTCGTTAGATCCTGGAGTTTCGATTTAAATATAGGAGAAGCTGTGCACATTGAGGGTGATTTATCAAAAGTGGATATATCTTCTCTACAGTGTTCATGGCTGCTATGAAGTTACAATGTATAGTCTAAGAGATCACTGCTGCAAACTGATGCTATCAATCCCCAGAATGTGTCTCAGCACGGTCCCTTCCACAAGGCCTGCTTTTTAGTTATATAAAACACTGCTTTTTTGTTGTTATACTGTTTCTGTATATTGAGACATGTCAGGAATGTATTTATATGGACTTAATAAATGGGTCACCTGTGCAGTGGCGGCTCTAGAGTTTGCGAGGCCTTAGGCAAAACTTAAACATGAGGCCCCACTTAGGCCCATTATGGAAAAAAATGCAAGCGATAAAAATGAAAGGTATGAAACGCATATATTAGGACATTCTTTAAATCCTATGAACTATGAGTTCACAGTTTCTTGAATTTTGTTTACCTGTTACCAGGGCTGCGTGGGCCGCGTCTCACACTGATGCTTTGCGGGCAGGGACCAGGTCTCACCATCCTGTGAAGGTCGCGTCTCGCAGGCAGGAGTGGATGGGATCGTGCAGGACCAGCTCGCCTCGTTCCCGGCGCCATCTGCCTTCTGATGATAAACTCCGCCCTCCCAGCCAGATAGAGATCCTCGTGCGGTGGATGGGAGGGGTGAGGTCTCGTCCCATTGGCTGGTGGACGGAGCTCCAGCAGACCAGACGAGTGGATTGACCGAGAAAACGGAGGAGCTCTCAGCCATGCCGCTGTGCTGTCAAACTAAGAGTCTCGCTTTGACAGCGACAGGGCTGAGAGCTCATAATGTTACCTGGCTTGCAGGTAATGTGCCGACCTGGCAAATTAGGCGGCCGCGAGGCCCTCGGGAGCGCGAGGCCTAAGGCGACCGCCTAATTTGCCTAATTAGAGAGCCGCCTCTGCACCTGTGTTGCTTGTTACCTTTTGTGGACAGTTGAATCTTGTTATGATCATGTGTCTGTAAATATTTTGAGCTATTTGTGTTGGCTTTTGTTATCAATAATAAAAAGAAAAACATAAAATAAAAAGATCTTTAAAATGTGTAGCGCTCACCCCCGAAGGAGCCGCTGAATGATCGGGTCTTCCATAGCCTGTCTAGGGATTATTAAAAACACATGGCTGCCCCAATAGCACTTACCACTTCCAGTGGTTACCGACAGATTGAAGTCCAGACAATAGCTCCAAGATGATTCTCTTTATTTCTGAACTCCAGGGAGAGAGGGAAGAGGGTCAGGCACATCCAGCATGAAGGTAGACTCCTTGTACTTGAAACAGAGCAAAGTAACTGCTGCCACCACAGACTTGGACCTTTAAGCCATACAGACAATCTGTGTGGAGAACGTCTGGCAAGCAGTACTGTCAAAGGTCTTGTTCAGGTTCAACTCAGATATGAGTGACTGACCACTGGGCCTCCAGGCTCAGGCCCCAGTGTCCAGGCCTAGGCCCCTGGCTCAGGCCTAGTCCATTCTGTCTCTTCAGCAACAGGCATCCTGCCCCAGGCCAGGAGGGCCCCGGGGAAGGGAAGAGACTGTTGCATCATCCACACTCAGCATTTATCTCCTCTCCCAGCATGCATCACTGCTACTGTCCTGCAGTGATTGGCTGGGAGACATAAATGCCCAAAGCAATCCTCATTGGCTGTTCTGCCCTGTGTGGTAACACACCCACCCACAGGCAGACACAGCTTCACAGATTGTTCTGTCACAGTTGAACTGAACATAGACTATAGAAATATTTTAGCACTCCTATAAGTAGGGTGCTACATATGCATCAGGGAGGGTTGTAGAGGAAGGTAGTCAATGTATGGGTGGGTATGGGTAGACACTGAAGCCAGAGTACTGTATATCAGTGTACGGTATGTAAAATTGTAAGAGGAAGGTGAAGGACTAATGGAACCTAAGTGAGTATATGGGCAGTCACCAAAACACCACTACATTTCACATCAATATTGGTGGAGATCTGCAGGATTGAGTGGCCATGTGCTCTCAATACTGCTGACCTCCAGCCATACTGACAAAAAGTGGACAATGTAGAGCCAACTTGGGTTAAAACCCTAAACTTAAAGGTTCATTCTACCCAAAAAAGTATTTTTAATTTATTGGTGGGACTTAGTGGGCTCAGTCAGCCCTTGACTTGTATGTCTTAAATAGTACAACAGTAAGATCTCCCTTGCCCTGTTCCTGTCCACTTAGAAATGTTGGTCTTGCCCACCTTTGTGTGTTCCTGCTCCTTTGTTAGACCTTCCACAATATAAAATGAATACAAATCCATCAGGGATGGTAAAAACCTTTCATAGTGGCCAAAGCAGTTGTGCAGACTTGGGAACTGCAGAGATCGCACTGAATCTCGGTCTAGTGGTTCAACTCTCCAGCATCCACCAAACATTGAAAGATCAGTTTGGACTGACCCTTTCAGATCTCTGATCTTGTAAGATCGCCATTTCTCTTTTTACTCCGGCCCCTCCCTGGCTTATTGTGCTCTAGGCAGTCACCTAGTTCCGCACCATACTCCCATGAATAAAAAGAAGATAATTAATGACAACCGGATGCTCTTAATAAGTTCAAAGTTCCTCATTTGAAAACTATTTCTTGCTTCCCCATTAAGATGGGTCAAAGTGCTGTGTTTCAAGAGCTCTGCGCCATCAGCTGATCTTGGAGCAGATCTGCAGTTGATGTCCCCGGTCACGCTTTGCATATGTAATTGCAGATTAAACCAGGAACACATCTGCACCCCGGACGCCATCAGCGTCCATGTGAGAGCACCTTCTCGCTAACGTAAAGTGGGTCATTAAGCATTTACTGTGCTCAGAGCATGTAAACAATTAGAAAATCTGCCTTGCGCTCGGAATTCCAGCCCTGGGGCACCTGACAGCTTGTAACTGTGTTTACATATTCCACATTCTAATTAAAGAGGGATCCCAATCAAAACATTTATTGTCAAGCTGTTATAATGGCCACTTGCTTCCGACTCTTCTGTGCAGCCAGATCTCACTTATGTCATTGTCTCCTGTGTTGCATGTCTGGTTGGCATGAGGATTGATATCATACTTTCTGAGCCTACATCTTTTTCAGGTCTGTGTCTTATTGCTTGACATGCCTGTACTCAGTGTACCTGTCATATCCTCAGTCTGTGATCCTAAAGCCCATCTGAACCCTGTTTGAATCAGCTAAATGCATTTAAGGTGTATCTGTGTGTGAAAGCAGTGGTCTCTCTGCAAAGATCTAACCTTCTAACTCAGGTTGTAGCTCTCCAGTCATTCAACCTGAAGCTCACTGTTGGTGCAAGAGCTCTGGATCTGATTCAACAGTGGGTCGTTGGGGCTCTACAGAGAGAGACCACTGCTTCTGCTCAGAGAACAAGGGTCATTCCCTGCAGCATTTTGACAGGGGGCACAGTTTTAGGTCTAAAGAAAACATTCTGTAAGACTTGGCACACCTTTTTTTTTTTTTGTTATTCATACCTCTGCCTCCTGCCTGCTCTTTTGGACTACAAGGATCTCTAGACTGATGTTACCCACTACGAGTTCTCATCCACGTACTAGCCCACCTTTGCCCCTCCCAACACCACCATTAATCTTCTAGAACAGCCACTGTCATTTCAAACCTGATTTCAAGTTGTTCTTGTGTGACAAATCCTACAGTATGCGATCAACTCACCAGTCACCCACGGATTTTTTGACTGGTGAATGCCAGGGCTATGTGGGGTCTCACCAGAATCCCAGCATGCTCTCATTATAACTTTTGTGGCTAATTCTAATGAGCAGGCCGAGAATACAGTCTAATCCAGACATGCCAACATCAATGCATTCAAACAAATTTCATAAATCAGCAAACCTGCTGTGAAAAATAAAATCTGAAAACATGTTGCATGTAAAAGATAATAATAAACTCTCCTTTCCCGCTGCCTGCGCCACGAACACTGCTTCATTGAGAAGGACTCCTTTCTTACAGGAGTTCTAAAACTTGAAATATATTTTAATGCCTGCTTTTACCATACTTTTGTTGTGCACTCCTGTGTATGTATGAGAGTCAGTGACCACTAGATGGAAGCAGTGTGAGCCGCTTGTAATCCTTCTAGTGCAATTCTTCAACAATAAAAAGATTAGAACAATAACATTTTATTAATGCAACAAGAGTAATACCAAGTGAGCCTTTTTACAGACACAAAAGAGCAAAGTGGAAGTAGAAAATAGTCTGAAAAACTGTAAAAAGTCATTATTGGTAGGATTTAGGGGGCTTTTTAAAGTGGCAATAAAGTCTCAATCTCCCCCCAAATGCAGCTTTAAGGGCTTGCCTTAAATGATGCCTCTTGATCAGATCATCATCTTCTTTCCAGTCGTTTTCAGGAGTCCCTCCAGTGCTGGTGCCAGTCTCTGATCTAGCGCAGACTCCTCGGGTCCCACAGTGTCTGTCCCACGTGCATGCTCAGGACTGCGTGCATTCACCTCCACTGTGTCTCTCCTCTTCCCCCTGCTGAAGATCTCTACTGCGCATGCGCCCGCCCCATCATCCTGCACGGCTGCTGGGGAAGCTTCAGATCTTCAGCTGGGAGCAAGCGTTGTAGATGCAGGTAAGTATTTACCTATTTGGTAGCTATTTTGTTTTTGTTTTTTTATGTTTTTGCATATATCTACTGCTTGCTAGCAGTAGATACACTATATAGCCAAAAGTTTTGGGACGCCTGCCTTTAAACGCACATGAACTATAATGGCATGCCGGTCTTAGTCCGTAGGGTTCAATATTGAGTTGGCCCACCCTTTGCCACTTTAACAGCTTAAACTCTTCTAGGAAGGCGTCCACAAGGTTTAGGATTGTGTCTATGGGAATGTTTGACCATTCTTCCAGGAGCGCATTTGTGAGGTCAGGTACTGATCTTGGACGAGAAGGCCGGGCTCGCAGTCTCCGCTCTAATTCATCCCAAAGGTGTTCTATCGGGTTGAGGTCAGGACTCTGTGCAGGCCAGTCATGTTCCTCCACCTCAAACTCGCTCATCCATGTCTTTATGGACCTTGCTTTGTGCACTGGTGTGCAGTCATGTTGGAACAGGAAGTGGCCATCCCCAAACTGTTCCCACAAAGTTGGGAGCATGAAATTGTCCAAAATGTATTGGTATGCTGATGCCTTAAGATTTCCCTTCACTGGAGCTAAGGAGCCAAGTCCAACCCCTGAAAAACAACCCCACACCATAATCCCCCCTCCACCAAACTTTACACTTGGCACAATGCAGCAGGCAAGTACCGTTCTCCTGGCAACCACCAAACTCAGACACGTCCATCGGCTTGCCAGACAGAGAGGCATGATTCGTCACTCCAGAGACCACTTCTCTAGAGTCCAGTGGCGGTGTGCTTTACACCACTGCATCCGACGCTTTGCATTGCACTTGGTGATGTAAGGCTTGGAAGCAGCTGCTCGGCCATGGAAACCCATTCCATGAAGCTCTCTACGCACTGGTGTTGTGCCATTCTAAAGGCCACATGAAGTTTGGAGGTCTGTAGCTATTGACTCTGCAGACAGTTGGCGACTTCTGCACACTGCGCGCTTCAGCATGCGCTGACCACGCTCTGTCATTTTACGTGGCCTACCACCTCGTGGCTGAGTTTCTGTTCTTCCCAGTTGCTTTCACCTTGTTTGTAATACCACTAACAGTTGATTGTGGAAAATTTAGTAGCGAGGAAAATTCACGGATGGACCTTTTCTACATGTGGCAACCTATCACGGTACCACGCTTGAATTCACTGAGCTCCTGAGAGCGACCCATTCTTTCACAAATAATTGTAGAAACAGTCTGCTTGCCTAGGGGCTTGATTTTATACACCTGTGGACATGAAGGAAATTGGAACACCTGAATCCAATGATTTTGGGGGGGTGTCCCAATACTTTTGGCAATATAGTGTATATGTAAAAACAAAAGTGACTTTAATACTACTTTAAATAAGAATTCAATATTTTGTAGTTCTTGCACTGAAAAGTTTGAGACCTTTCTTTTTATTTAAAGAAACCTCCAATATTGACTTTCCGAGAACTAGCATGTTCAGAACGGAGCTCCACAAATACCAGTTTTTCTCTCTGTACAGGTTTTCTTGTTTTCCATTTAGAAAATAAACATTTTAAAATTTAAGCCCATTTCCACCTCATGTACACCGACGCATGAGGTTGTACAACGTAAAGATCAATAGTATCTCCCTGTCCATAGAAATCAATGGCTGTATACAGTTGTAGGTGGGTATATGCTGGAATTGGCATAAAAAAGTAAATGCTCACAATCTTATAACCCCAAAGGCAGACTACATTCAGGGTTGTACTGTACATCTGTGCGCATGTGCGTGTTTATGCAAGCACCAGCACATACCCGCATGCAACAGCATACAGCCATTGATTTGTATGGGTGGCTCTACACAGCAGCTGTGGCTTCCGCCCAGGAAAATGTGGCTGATTTTACATTGCACGGCTTCAGGCACTCACGTGCCTCAGACCTTATAGCACATATGCTAAGATATTAAATAATTTGTAACACCAAAAATATTCAGTTGGCACCTCATTGGCATACATGAGTCCACGGTCATGTAAGCATCATTAGCACAAGCTGCTCTCTGGCTGGTCTCGTTGCAGCTTCTGGAGACATCATGAGGGGAAGTTTTTGCCCAGGGCAACCAATCAGTTTCTCTCTTCAGTTTGTTCAGTTAAGATTTAAAAACGGAAAGGAGAAGCTGATTGGTTGCCATACACAGCTGCTCCAGTTTTTGTCTTTTTCAGTTTTGGTAAATTCCCCTCATTGTCTTGATAATCAGTCTAAGCTGCTCTCTGTACAGCCGACTGGTCACAGTAATGCCCCTTATGTCATGCTGCCAGCACTGTAAGCACTATAGGACTCTTTGATAGAGAGAGATGCTAGAACTACCCTGTAACAATATAGTGCTGAAGAGGGATAAAATTGCAACACATCACCGTGTGAAAGTGCGGTTCCTAATGTCGTTTTTTAAATTAGATAGATTGTTTAAACGATTGCCTAAAAGTGGGTTAAGTGCAAAAGAAGTGTCAATTACTGTCAAAGATCTGTCAATTACTGCCAGATCTCCATAGTAGCTGCACTTGCCTGTCTTTACTTTCCTTAAACAACACAGCTCCTATGTAGTTGGGTTTGGCGTTTAGAGAGACAACGCAGGGAAAAATATCATCATGAAGTTGCCACATTCCACCATACATTTACACATTTTGCCCATTTTGTGTTTTTTTATTTATTTCTTTTTTTCGTTTAATTTGTATGTTAATTATTTTTGCATTTTTGCATAGCAAAACTTGAATTTTCTACCTTCCACCTTAATCATTTGAAAATTGGAAGAGAAAAAGCAAATTTGTGGCTCCTGCTTTTATAAATATATATTGTATTGTTTCATTGATATAATTATTTATTTTTTGTTATATTGAATATTTAATGCTTCAGTTATTCCTGGAAATTATATAGAGGTGGATTTACCAATTGAAAATGAAAGATTGCGTTGAACTGTGAACTTGTGGTGATTCAGGAATTTTTCAGAGCACGTGTCACTTTGCGGCAAACAGTGTCACCTTTAATGATGGGTCACTCTTTGGAATGTAATGCCTTGTAGCCTGTGGCGGAATGACACAAATCAGGGACAAGCAAAAACAGGTTCACATGAGCCATCAAGAAGGAAACCGCGGGAGACCCTCCTTCCTCCCACCGCAAAGGTGACTCCAAGAAAATGATTCAGATGACCCAGAAAGTTGGGTTTTTTTGGGGGAAAAAATTAAAGGGGATCTCTGCTCTGTTAGAAAATCAGGACAGTTTTAACGAGTGGCTGCGGAAGTAACTGAACAGATTATGTTTATTTCCATTATGGAGCTATGGAAGAGCAGCTCAAATGAAGTTTAGAGGCCTTTGTCCTAAACTTTGTTTCTGGGCCTACAGCAACTTATCATGCTTCGTGAGAGCACATGCAGAAGCAGAACAAAGAAAGCACCAACTGGGTCCTGAGATGGGAGTTTTTGTTGTCCTCCTAGTAGCACAGAGTATTTCAGGAGATGGGAGTTAAATAAAGGGAGGAGAAGAGTACTCTAGTAGCACAGAGTATTTCAGGAGCGCAGAGTTGGGTACAGGAAGGAGCTAATTTTTCTCAGCTATGTTAACCAGTTCTTTTGACCTCTCTATGTATGCATTTGTAGCTGTTACCCATCAGCTAACATGTTTGTTTTGTTGGAAATACATGCTATGCTAATATATGGTAACTATGTCTTTGGAGCACTAGATGGCGCTGTAGTGCAATGTTAGTCTATGCTAGTATTTCTATATGTATGCTTTTATCTATGATCTATATGTTTCCTGTATGATGCTGTATGCACAGAGGTAATGCCCTGCTAAACAATTAAAACTTAATTCAGCATTCCTCAAGATCTCAGTGCTTTATCTAAATACATAACCAACAGGTTATGAGCCCAGGCACTAAACAGAATACTACAAGTCAACAAGTGCTGCATCCAACTTCCTGAAAGATGGCAAGCAGTTCAGATATGAAGTGTGCAAACGCAAAGCTCCACAATAGCAACTACCAGCTATGGAAGTTCCACCTTGAAATGCTGCTAAGCAAAGACGACTTGTGGCAAGTTCGGAGTACAGACAGACCCAGTAATGGACCCATGGAGGAATGGGACAAGAAAAACAGGCAAGCAAAAGCAAATATATATCTGCTAGTGGAAGACGACCTGCCCATTCACATAACAAAAAAAGAGAATACAGCTAATGGTATGTGGAATGCTTTACAGAAACTGCATGAGCATTCAAACCTAAACAGTAAACCATATCTGCTACGCAAGCTATATAAGATGAGGCCAGGAAATGCGTGAACATGTGAATGCCACGCTGGAAATCATAAAACAATTACGTGCAATTGGGTAGGAAAATAAAGATAACCAAGTGGTAGCATTACTGCTATGCAGCCTTCCAGAGTCATACAGTGCTCTTATTAATGCTCTAGAAACCAGACCTAAGCAGGAACTAACACTAGAATACACCAAAGGAAAATGAATCGATGAATATGACAGAAGGAAATAAAATATGCACAACAAAGAACGCGAGAAAACCCTTAAGGTGCAAAACAAAGAAAGCAGAATGTGTTTTCGCTGTAAAAGGTCTGGTCACCTGAAAAAGGACTGTTCAATTTGGAAAGCCGAGCAGAGAAAGTGAGAGGCACCTACAAGAGAAAGAGCTAAGGCAGCTACAAAGGAAAATTGCACGCACCTCATGGAGAGCTACCTTTTAAAGTAACTCAGAACAGTATACCATGCGGATGGTGTATTGACTCAGGCGCAACAAGTCACATGACTAGTGATGAGACCTTCTTCACAGAAATTGATTTCAGTGCAAAGGACAAAGTCTTTCTAACAAACGGGAAATGTATTACTGCAGAGGCTAACGGTCAAGGATTCTTGAACTGCATCACGCCGTCAGGGGACAAGCAGAGTATCCTCGTGAAAAATGTACTGTATGTTCCAGATCTAGAAGGAAACCTTCTATCCGTGAAAACCCTTGTTAATAACGGTCTCATGTTCAATTTAAAGGTGGTGAATGTACAATCTGTAACAATAAGCAAGTCCTTGCAAAAGGAAAATTGGATGAACATCTCTACAGACTCATCACAGCAGACGAACAAGTCAAGACAGCCACTCATAATAATCCACACAACAAATGTATCCATCTATGACACAGATGACTAGGTCACTGAAACCCAGAAGCCATAAGAGACATTATAAAGAGAGGCTTATCAGACGATATAACTGTACTGCCCTGCCAAATGCTCATGACATGCAAATGCTGTATGGAAGCAAAGGCCACACGTACCCCACTTCCACAGGCCACTAAAAGAAAGACCACCCACCCATGGAGCTCATACATAGTGACATATGCAGGCTATTGAAAACTCCCACATCAGGCGGGAACAGAAATCTACTGACTTTCATTGATGATTACTATTCCAGGTACACAACAACTTATCTGATGAAGCACAAGAATAAATCAGAAAAACTTCAAGAGTTTGTAGCCATGTCCAGCAACAAATTCCAATGGAAACCAGGAATTATACGCACTGACAACGGAGGGGAATATATCAGTAAGGAAGTGGAATCATATCTGAAGAAACAAGGTATAGTACACCAGACAACCATACCATAAATTCCCGAACAAAATGGTGTAGCGGAACAGAAAAATCACACTCTTATAGAAATGGCCAGATGCATGCTGTCAGATGCCAACCAACCTAGGAAGTACTGGGAGAATGAGTCATAACTGCAACATACCTACAGAACAGACTACCATCAAAAGCCGTTAAAAGCACCCCATTTGGAATGCGGCATGGATCTAAGCCTAGCCTAGGGCACATCAGAGTGCTTGAATGTAAATGCCTATATTCCCAACAAGAAGCGATCTAAGTTGAAGGTATTCTGATGGGCTATAGTGTACAAAGTAAGGAATATAGAATCCTCCACCCAAAGACTGACAAAGTGACAATAAGCCACAGCGTTTATTTTGATGAGAACCCATCACCAGTAACAATGATTCCGGGGAGTTGTGAAGTGATTTCGCCCAGTGAACCAGCAAAGGAAGCTGAGCAAAGTAAAGCTGCACAGGAATCAGAACAAGAAGTGGAACTCACAATGGATGCGTCGAGTTCCATGTTCATTTCTGCTGAACAACCTGAAATTAAAACGATCCACTCGATTAACAAAGGGAATACCTGTAATGCTCCCTTGGATGGAGATAGGTGAGATGGATTTCAGCTGCGGAACTAGGCAGGAATTCTTATAGGGTATGGCAATCAGGTTATGACCCCAGGCGTCTCTCTCAAACTTAACAGAGAGTGAGGGGTTTAACGCATCATCTGCCACAAAGCAAAGGTTTAAGGATGTGACCCTGTCTGTGTTATTCCAGTCATAACAGGAAGGGTTCCATATGCATCAAACTATAAAGGGATGAATGTATAAGTGTAGCAGTCCCAGGAGTGAGGGACCTAGAGTGGTCCAAGTAGTACTAGGGTACAGGCAACTATACATGCAGATAACAGCAGTCACTTTAGAATATAGCCCAGATAACAAAAGAGTCTTATGGCGGAATGCCTTTCCCCCACAGGGGTGAGTACTTGCGGTTAAGTGCTAGCACTTGGTGGTCCTAGGAGCTGGAGTGGTGGCGACGGCTGTTGAGTGGCCGGAGATCCTGTATGCTGCTGATGAGTAGTGAGGCTCCTGAGGTCGGAGGGGCATCTGACCCAATAGTGGAACGCTCTTACAGCGTTCATCGTGTAGTTTTATCGCCGCGGAAGTGGACTCCCGGATCGTGACGTCACTTCCGCGAACCACGGTGGAGAGCAAGGAACCTCCCCTTCTAGAAAGGAGGCGCCCTATGTGACGCGGACGATGCGTTCCACACTGGGACGCAGACGGCTTGCGAAAGGTAAGAACCATGCCCGGATTTCCCACAAGGCCATTAGCAGGGGGGGGGCGTATTGTGGAACCTGGCCTTGGGGCGGCAGGTGGAGTAAATCCAGCCCTGGTAAGAACGTTACAATACCACCCCACACGCTGTCATATATGGCTAAGACACAATCAGAAAGGGTAAACCCTTGAACCAAGCACATTGACGTGAAGCATCGTCTGCTAAGGGACACTCGAGAGCAAGCTATTATGGACATACAATATTGCTCATCAAAGAAATGACTGAGGATGCACTCACCAAGCCATTGCCAAAGGATCATCACAGTTTCCTGCGAGAGAAGCTAAATGTCATATAGTAACACATATGCTGTTGAGAAGGGCTGTTGGAAATACAATAGCTTATGCTAATATACTGTAACTATGTCTTTGGAGCACTAGATGGCGCTGTAGTGCAATGCTAGTCTATGCTAGTTTTTCTATATACTGTATATGCTTTTATCTATGATCTATATGTTTCCTGCATGATGCTGTATACACAGATGTAATGTCCTGCTAAGCAAGTAAAACTTGATTCAGTATTCCTCAAGAACTCAGTGCTTCCTCTAAACATAACTAACATGTATAACATCTTTTAATACTTTTGACTATAAGAATGTTCTGTTGATGCATTTGATCATTTTGTCATTATCCTCAACTCTTCGTGTTTCATGTCATTTTTCCATGTTTGGAAAACCCTTGTTAATAAATAATTTATATAAGAAGGAAGGAGCTGATTCTACCAGCAGTGCAGAGTATTTCAGGAGAGCAGAGTGAGATATAGGAAGGAGCAGAGTCCTCTAGTAGCAGAGTATTTCAGGAGAGGAGGGCTAGGTAGAGGAAGGGGCAGAATCCCCTAATAGCACAGAGTCCACCAGCAGTGCAGAGTATTTCAGGAGAGGAGAGTTAGATATTGGAAAGAGCAGAGTGCCTCAGTAGTACAGAATTCTTACATCCACATGGGAGGTTTTGGCTAGCATACTTTTGTGTATGATCACTGTTTTTTATCACTAATTGACTCTGAGGAATGCCCTTATCACAGCTAATAACACTCTCTAATGCATTGGGCTACACAGTCTTCCCCATTACATTAGTGAAGTGCTACAGATTTCTACGTTAAGCATTGTAAAAATTAATTACAAGACTGGGATATAGCACCAGTTGTAATGATCATGGTTCCATGGAGACCATGTAATGGAAGTCTAAAGTGTTATTTTGTTCTTTTTCCCATCAAAATGACGTAATGGATCTATGGCGTGATCAGTTTTTGAGCTTCATATGCAAGAAAGTTTTAATCTTTTATGATTTTCTAAACGCTGTAAAATCCCATACAAGTGTATGACTCAAGCTTGTACTGTATATAGGTGAAGGTTGAGTATGGCATTTATCTTTCAATATAGCAAATGGTATAGGATTGGAAGTATTCACTTTGTCTCTTACCTTGGTTGTGCAGTGGCTTTGTTGGGTTTTATGTTTATTTACTTTTTAATAAATATTTGTAACTTTTAACTTTACTGTCGGGGGCTTCTGGGAAATATCAGGGGTCTAAACAGACCCCTGATATTTCCCTTTTGAAATAGAAAAAGAGATTGAGGACAGAGTCCTCAATCTCTTTTTCTGCAGGCCCTGTTATAAATGAACAGGAATCCTCTATACTGAGTGTTCCTGTTCCTTCACAACTTGTGGAGATAGTATGTTTACTATATCCACAATCATGAATGAACAGGAAAATGAATCAACAGGAAATTATGTAGAGCACTTCCTGTTCATTCATAATTTGGGACACAGTAAACATACTATGCCGTCAATTATTTACAAGCAGTCAGCGATCAGCTCCATCCCGACTCGCTGTCACAGGAGGCTGAGCTGGTGGTGCGGGAGGAGAGCTAGGTCTATTTTGACAGCTGAATCCTCCCATGCACCACTGGCTCGGCCTCCTGTAATAGCTGACAGCTGTCTCCACCCCCACATCGCTCTCCATCCTGATCTGTCACAGGGAGGAGAGCTTAGCCTCCTGCGACATCGAGGCTCACAGTGCTTTCCTCTCCGCCCTGTTCATCCTCAACGTTTCTCTTCTCCCCGCTGGATGCACTGCAATTTTCAGGCGAAAGATGCTACTTTTCGGCTTTTTGCCAAAAGTGCCATATTCGGCTGATATGTTTCGGCAGCCGAAATTTTGGTGCATCCCTAGTTGTCACCCTATAACAGAAAGTGCCTGATCACCAGGTGTTGGGTTTACGGTAAGCCACATATTTTAAATATTGCAAATTACTTTTGAAATTGACATCACTTTCACATCTCTACAACATTTGTTGACATGTTTTTGTACAGCTTTGTATATTGGACAATACAATCATACTTTCATAATGCAGCTCTGTAATTATTAATACATTATTAAATTAATGTTTTAAATGCAAGAAGTTCAAGTAAAAGAATTAGACTTGGTATCAGCCTCTTGCAAGAACACTGTTGATAAGAGGCGAGAGGTGAGGCTTGGGGTGAGGAGAGGAGGAGAACTGTGTTAACTTGAGGAAAGAGAAAACTGGTCTCATTCCCTGCCAAACAGGGCTGTACAGTGTGGCAGATCTATGTAAATCTAAGGACAGGATGGAAAGAAATACAAATACTTTGGCAGATAAAACAGCTTTGATATCACCCCTCCCCCAACCTTGCCTCTTTCTCATTTTGAGGGTACGCAAAGCACCTCACCCCACGCAATGGAGATGAGGACTTCCTGCCCTAGGGTGATAATGCTCTTCTTCCACAGTACAGTAAGTTAGTCTTGTCACCCTATGACAGGAAGTGTGTTACTGACAGGTTCACAGGGGAAAAAAGCATATTTCTAGTTTCGCAGCCAAATTGGGATACCACCTATTTTATGTTTGTTACATGTTCCCATAAGCTAAAAAAACATTTTTAAATGCCTCTTGTTGTTTAAATTGCTTTTACTAGGGTTAGGGTTTCTTGGCTTCTTAAGGGTTAAAATATCTACTTGCTTCTCGTTCTTTGCAATTCTGGGAGGGGTTGTGTGGAGTTTGTTCATTATAATTTGTAAAGTAGATTTGAACACTGTTCTAGCAAAGGGTTAAAGGATTACAACCCTGGTTTCATTATTGTATGTTAATGAATTTAATGAGAGAAACACAATCCTCAAATTTCAGTCCTAAGTCTTTCTATAAGGACAGATCACTAAAAGGCGCTCAGAAAAAAAAATGGATTGGATTCAGCCATGTTGCCTGCTAAACCGCTAAAAAACGAAAGAAACATTTATTTCAAAAATTATTTTTCATTATGCTGTGTGAATGGGAACACAGACTATACATTCCCTTTTACATACTATACTTTCTCTTAAAACTTTTTGCTTGACTAGCTCTAAGTGGATTACATACCAAGAAATGCACTCCTTTTATTTTGTCTAAGTAAGCATCTTTCATTCAGAGATAAATCTGACTTGACAGGAGATTCAGCAGCATTACATATAGAGGAACGTTTTAATGACAGAACTTTTTCGCTATTCTCATCTTGATTGGTTCTTGTAGAGATCACCTGACCAAGAACTATGCTAATTGTCTCTTTGCCATTTCTACCAGACCACAGTTGTTCAGTGACCGTGCTTATGTAAAGTAACAATCCAATCCCTGTACAGTCCTGGGATCACATCAGCATTATAACAGCTGTCAGTTCTTCACTAGGATGCAGTCGTGACTTGTTGGTTTGACAAGATGAGCAATAATAACCATTTCTTCTACGGCTGGAGCTATCAGAGCCTGAAACAGCTGAAATATTGCTTACCATGTGGCAGATTTTCCCTTACGTAGGTGGTAGGCCACAGGAAATCTCTTGAAATTAGGGTAAACTGGAGTGACAGAGAATTGGTTCATTGTTGAGCTGGTATAGGTCAGCTTACAGGTTGTCTTCCAGAAAAATCATTCCATGCACAAAGCAAAAGAAGAGCCCACAAATGAATAATGCACAGTGCATGGTCTTCTATGTGAGTGAATAATAATATACCTTACACTGATTAAGGTTATATGCAAGCTGAAATCCAGGCTTAAGGCTATACTCTCAAATTTTCAATTTTCTGCTTTATAAAATGATATTATGTTAAAAAAGATATAATTAACTTCCTACAGATGCAAATAAAGTAACTCATCGCTGTTGACCACAGAAATCTAACATCTCTTTAAAATGTATATTATAATTTTTCTTACATATTTTAAACTGTTTTATATGTTGTATTGGCTATTTAAAATCTATATGATACAAACAAACACTTGGGGGTG
>NW_017306957.1:338226-350790 GCF_000935625.1 Nanorana parkeri | reverse complement strand
GTTTACGTGTGAATATTTTAAACCATAATTTCTACAATTTTCCAAATCTTGGGAATAAACATTAATAAATAGACCCATTAATGTAAGATGCACTTTATGCCACAAGATTTGCAGACCATTAGAGGCTTGTCTAAAGTTGTTTGCATTCAGATTGTCTCTTTCTAATTGTTAGTGAGTGGTAAGATCCCACAACCCAATGAGGAGCTTGACCATGTATTAGCTGTTGCTGGCTTGCAGACCTGGGAATGAAGATGCAAAAATCCTTACCACTGGAGACCCATTGCTCTTAGTAATTCTGAGTGAGGGACATTGAACAGCACAGATTTAGGTGAGATACTGCAATTCTACACAAAAAAGCTTTGGAAAATGAGTATGTAATGCATAGATTAACATAAAATGAACATTGCTGGGTCACTTTTAGATTTATTTTAGATTTATTTTTTTAATTCTAATCATTTTAATTTTATTGAATTTTCTAAATTAAATAATATTAAAATAAATGTCCTTATTTTTTCAACATGCTTTTATTTCTCTGCTTCATTCCTGGTCCGAAGCTTTCATAACTGTTCATAATACTGGCCCAGTGAACCTCTGATTAATCCTCCTTTAAGGGCCAGGCACCCTAAACCAGCTCGTAGTGGCTGTCACAGTGAATGAAATCACATTTGGCTTGAGGCAGCAAAGCGTTCAGACTCCCAACATAAGAGGTTGGAGAGAAAAATGTATCTAGCTGGGATACATTTCCTGCAGACTTAACACAGTATGAATTCTGCAATAAAATACAGATAATTAATGGCAGAGGAGAAAAATATAATTTTGTTCTATAGCTGCAAAAATTAGAAAGATATGTTGAAAAAAATCCACATGCATAAATTGGTCATATAATATAATATAATATAACCCTATCAGTTAGAGGATTCTGCTTCTTCCACTAACTCTTCTCTCCTGAAATGCTCAATACTGCTTGAGGACTAAGTTCTTTGGCTGTCTAATGCTTTTATACTGAATTTGCTCTGTGCTCTTCTCCTTTACTAGCCTATACAGCTCTCCTATACTGAAATACTATGGGGAAATGTATCAAAACTGGAGCAGACAAAAATTGGAGCAGTTGCCCGTGGCAACCAATCAGCTTCTCTCTACAGTTTGTTCAGTTAAGATATGAGAATGAAAAAGAGAAGCTGATTGGTCCAGATTCTATCTGCTCTTTTGATAAATTCACTAGATGATGAGAAAGCATGAAGCAGGCTGTCTGGCTGTCAGGATATCGTGCATGGGTGTCCCCACACCGCATGCAGGTATCTGTACAGGAGGACCAAATACTTGAGCACACCAGATAATGCTTATGAAATTATAGTTTAATAGACATACCAAAATCATATAAACATAAGCAACCCCACCAACACCCACCGGTAACATACAATAGCCAAATTAAATACAAATAGCAAAATCACAGACAGACAATAACAGGGCTAATGAACCTGGGGAGCAACAGATCAGGAGACCTCAGGGGAAAAAGTCAGGGGTCAGGGTCCAAGGAGGTAACAGGGTACAGGCAACAGGATACAGGCAACAGGGTACAGGTTAGGGCAACAATACTGAGGCACCAGCCTCACTGTGAGAAGGGGCTAAATACCCTCCCAGGCCAGCACCTGGTGGAGACTAATTGCCGACAGCTGGGAGGCATCCGCAGGTGAGCACTGGAATTGCAGGTTCCAGCACCACCCAGTGGTGGTCTGGTACCTGACAGCCCCTGGCTGCCTGGAGACACCTGCAGGTGAGCACTGGAATTGCAGGACCAGGTTCCAGCGCCACCTGGAGGTGCTCTGGTTCCTGATACTGGCCAATCAGGAAGCCGGGCACCGTGTAATCATGCGGCACCCGGCTTCCTGATTGGCCTGGAAGACGGCTCCATGCTCCCTCGTCATGAGGTGAGAGGGAGCATAAAGCTGGCCAATCGGAATGGCGGATGCCGCGTCATTACACATCGCCCGGCTTCCTGATTGACCAGCTTCCCGGCCAATCAGGAAGCTGGGCAGCAAATCATTAGATGCTGCCCGGCTTCCTGAATGGCCGGAAATCTGGCTCCATGCTCCATCATCACCACTGACGAGGGAGAATGGAGCCGGCTTACCGGCCAATCAGAAAGCTGAGCAGCGTGTAATAACTCGCTGCCCGGCTTCCTGATACCGGAAGTATCGGACTAGGCATCGGAGCATTTGGGCGAGTATGAGTACTTGCACAAAGACTCGGCATCGGCAAATACCGGCATCCCTAATTTAAATTAACATTCTTATTCCCGGAGTTGTACTTTAAGCAAGCCATTTATGAGGGAAGTTCATTTTGGAATGTACTTTTCTGCTTCTGTAGCAGTTCTGCATCTTTGTATCCTTGTGTGTGAATCGATTGTTAGTTTGAGACTAATACATACTGCAATACACAGTAATTACTGCAGGCAGGTCTCCAGAGCCTCATAATGGATTTGAGAGAAGAGGAAGGTAAAATTCCTCCACAATTTGAGATCAAATAAATGAAGACTGAGGCTGCTAACAGGAGCATGGTGTATGAGGTTTAAAGGGTCAATCTACACAAAAGTTAATGGCAGGTGTTGAAGAATTTACTAGTGCATGGACTCTCTATATTGGAGTTGCTATATTTGCACAGAAATTACAAGTTTGTCCCACTCTTCCTGCTGTATTTTGTATTTGCTTTAACTTGGGAATGAAAGCAATCAAGGTGGCCAGGGCCAGACAGTAGTATAGCCCAATTTTCATCAATGTAGACCTCAAGAGATGGAGGAAGCAGACAGATGACTTATCTCAGAGCAAACAGGTGACTCAGCTAAGCACAATTCACCTGCGTTCAAATTTAGCTTAAGACCTAGTGTCTTATTTCGTGCAAAAAAAAAAATAAGACACGGTCTTATTTTCGGGGAAACACGGTACATCCATTCGAAGAGACTTTGTCACTACAGGGTCCAAATTAAATTAAGGCAGCCTATAAAAGAAGATTTGTTAAAACTCTGCTGCATTGCCATCACTGCACATATCCAAAACTTCCAGGTGAGTCATATACCTGCCACCCTGCCACATGCTGTGGTTCTCCCTCTTGGCTCATACCTCACTACATAAACAATAGATTTTTCATAAACTCTTTACCTTTTATCATTCGAAATCAACCATTGAGTGATGTTGCCTAGGCTGAGATGATGATATCAGTCTGCTGTAGGCAGGAGAACATATTTACTCAAAGTGATCAAACTGAACGATATAAACTGAACGATCTTTGCAGAAGGTCAAAATATGAGCTGCCTTAGCAGGGGCTGTTTTGTGTCAGACATTTTAGAGCACACCAAAGAACTGCACGAGCACCAGGATTTACATTACTGTGATATCTCTGAGCCAGCATCTCAGTTGAGGAAGTCGATTTCTTTTTCCCTGGATGATGCCTGAACATAGATGGTGCTGTCCTTCTGCAGAGAAAAAAAATTATTGTCAGGGGGAGCACTGTGATTTCTGTGAGAGGTCATTAATACACACATACACTATATTACCAAAAGTATTGGGACGTCTGCCTTTATACCGACATGAACTTTAATGATATCCCAGTCTTAGTCCATAGGGTTCAATATTGAGTTGGCCCACCCTTTGCAGCTATAACAGCTTCAACTCTTCTGGGAAGGCGTTTAGGAGTGTGTCTATGGAAATGTTTGACCATTTTTTCCAGAAGCGCATTTGTGAGGTCTGGTACTGATGTTGGATGAGAAGGCCGGGCTTGCAGTCTCCGCTCTAATTCATCCCAAAGGTGTTCTATCGGGTTGAGGTCAGGACTCTGTGCAGGCCAGTCAGGTTCCTCCACCCCAAACTCGCTCATCCATGTCTTTATAGACCTTGCTTTGTCCACTGGTGCGCAGTCATGTTGGAACAGGAAGGGGCCATCCCCAAACTCTTCACACAAAGTTGGGAGCATGAAATTGTCCAAAATGTCTTGGTATGCTGATGCCTTAAGGGCTCAGTCACACTAGATGCAGTGCGTTCCGGCCCGATTTTGGCCAGAACGCACTGCCTCGCATTTCGGCCGGCTCACTTTTTAGTGGGGCAGGAGGGGGCGTGGTGGGCCATTCAAGTGAATGGCGCCGTAGCCACACCCTCCGGCCGCAATGCGATCCGCCGCACAGGATATTGTTGTGCCAATCTGAAGGCCACACGAAGTTTGGAGGTCTGTAGCTATTGACTCTGCAGACAGTTGGTGACTTCTGTGCACTGTGCACTTCAGCATGCGCTGACCCCGCTCTGTCATTTTACGTGGCCTACCACTTCGTGGCTGAGTTGCTGTTGTTCCCAGTTGCTTCCACTTTGTTATAATACCACTAACAGTTGACCGTGGAAACTTAAGTAGCAAGGAAAATTCACGGAACACCTGAATCCAATGATCTGGAGGGATGTCCTAATACTTTGGGTAATATAGTGTATACAACTGATGCCAGGTACCCTGTAAGATATTTACTAAACATTGTAGGTTTAATTATTAGATGTTGTGCTTTTGTAATTCTGGATTTGCAGGCGTCTTGTAGCAGAGATATGGGGAAATGTTAAATCACGTTTTCTTGTTTGGACATTCTGTGTCTTGCTTGCCTCCTGCTGCATTATTACCATATGAAAAGACCTTGCGGAGATCCACCTTGTCGTTTTCTGGCACCAAACTCCACACTTTCTGGCCAAAGAAAATAATTGCTCCAGCTTTATTAGACTTTCCAGTCATGTAGATGAATACTCTGGATCTCACAGTGTTGTAAACTCAAGATTTTGTTATTCTTTTTAGATGTTTAACCAGCACAACATGACCATTTAAGAATTATACACTTAAAGAGCAATTGCAGACAACAAAGGGAACACAATCTAATATTCAGCCAAAGCTGTCTAGCTTAAGCTGGCCATACCATACACTATGAGTTTTTTCCTCTTTCAGCCCCATGGGACTGAACAAGAAAAATACCTGATTCCTCCATCCACACTAGCAGCGTGAATGGTGGCATTCCCCCCACCTGGCTTTTGTATTCCAACAGCAGTGGGTGTGCCGCTGTCAGAATAACTGAACAGTCACTGCAGCTGATTGGCAGAACAGCTTCTTTGAAAAAAAGTCTACTGAAAAACTGACTTTTGTATGGGGGGTGGTGTCTGAACGGGGCCACACTAGGGTTGTCACCTGTACAGGATTCACCCGGACAGCCCGGGTTTTGAATGCTGTGTCCGGGTTTTGCTTGAAGAAAAGGTGGCAACCCTAGGCCACACACTGGTCGGATTTTGCCCAAAATTCAACCAGCTTAACACTGCAACAAAAAGGATCTGAGCTCTGTGTAATCCACTGCAAGTAGAATCCAGAGGGTCGGTAGGAGGGTACTGTCTGAAGCCTTTTCTTTTTAATGGCCTCTTATGCTACTTGTATAACCAATCACATCCCAAGGCAAGT
This sequence comes from Nanorana parkeri, assembly GCF_000935625.1. Lineage (NCBI taxonomy): Eukaryota > Metazoa > Chordata > Amphibia > Anura > Dicroglossidae > Nanorana > Nanorana parkeri. The sequence goes on along the minus strand of NW_017306957.1, from coordinate 345,324 downwards.
GTAGTCTGATGAAGGGCTGGGAGAAACTTCTGCTTTCTTTTTTTATCAGGCTCTTTGTCAATGAGAGACAGCAAGGAGCCTGCGGTGGGTGTATTTGGAAATTCCTCTCTTCCATCACAAGATGGGGTTCTCAGATCACCAGATATTGACACAGGTGAAAGGGGTAGACTGGGGTACTAAGGCAGATTCTGGAAGGAAAACCGGTATGCTGTTAAGACTCTATATGGTGGGCTCTGCAGGGTCCCAGGTGGGCTGGTCGTCGGGGTCCATTTCCCTGTACCTCCTCCCAACTCTTCTTGCCTGCTGCTGCTGGTGCCCAGCCTCCTCCACCCCTCCTGTTACCTCTGCCATGTCGCCCCTGGTACAGCTAATACCCATGCAAGGGGCCCCCCAGGCTGCCCAGACCCCTCACATGGGAACCGGCCATACCCCCTGATGGCGGTGTTCTATGAAAGTTTGTGACTACGTTAGAATGTGACTGGTCACATGTTTTAACGTAATCCCGCCACGTTTTTTGGCGGGGGAATGTGTGACCCCCAATAGGTGAAGAATTCCAACGCTTTGTCAGCTGTTCCAGGGCAGATCGGCATCACAGATCGGATGTGCAGGAGAACCGATCTGCCCTGGAACAACTGATCAGTCCTGAAATGTCACTTCTATCCGATTCTGTGATTCCGAACGTGTGTATTTAAATGGCCGGATGATTCCGTTATCATTCAGTTCTGATTGGCTACTATGGGCAACAACTTCTATTTTCTGTTCATTTTCTTTTCTTTGGTCTTTGCCCATCATACTATGCTGCTCTAGGGACACCTATATGATGACTCCTCTTTGTACATGCTTTGTCCCTGGTTTCTGATAACAATACTAGAGATAACAATACTAGAGAGTACTTGTTGAGGCAGCATGAGGTCTGCTTTATTTTGAAAACAACTTGTCAACTCTACAGACGGCAAAGAAAGGAGAGATGGTTTCCCATTTAATTTATTGTATATTGACAGTGGTGGGTATGCCACTATCAAAATACCTAAACAGTGACAGGCAACTTCGACAAAACTCAAATGAAAACTGGACTTTTGTGGAATGGAGGGGTGCTGGCAGGGGTGCTGGCTTAAAGCCCGACTGTATGGTTAATTTCAACTACTGTATATAAACCACCTGCTGTCCGGCCGTTGTAATTAAACAGCGGACAGCGGCTTCTTGAATGTGGGTGGGCGTTTTTCTAAACGTCCCATCCAGCTGCGCTCGTGCCCGCCGCTAGACGGCGCGCACGAACAGGAAATCGGCTTTGAATGTAAACAGCCAGCGATGGCTGTTTACATACAAGCGTTCAGGCATCTGTAAAGACGCCCGATCGCTTGTAATATGCGTGCGGGTGTGCGCCCCCTCCGTCACCGCCGCAGCTGGTGAAGCAGGTTTTTGCTTCATCAGCTTCTTTGGGGGTCCCTAGGTGACATTACGGGTCTTAAAGACCCCTGATGTCTCCATAAAGGGGACCTGTCACTGCAAATTGGCTATCACATAGGGAGCTTGTTTGCTCCTTATGTGATAGCAATAAAGTTAAGTGGAAAAAAAAAGGTTTAAAAAAATGAAAGTTACAAAAATGTTTTTCTAAATTAAGTCACATATCAAAGCAATAAAAAAATTTAAAAAAAATTAAAGTCCCCCGCCCCCACATGCACACGCAAACATTCGTCGAGTCCGCCTTCGTGCGAAAATGACGATTACATCCATTGCACCGCACATGTTACATATGGCAGCGAACGTCGGAGTGAGAGCAATCATTCTAGGGACATTAATCACTGATAACACTAAACTGATGAGCGGTAAAAGCTTTTAAAGCGTCAGCTATGGTCAATTTTAGGTATGGTAGTTTTTTTGCGATTTTAGCGGGTGTGCGCATTTTTAAAGCTTGACATGTTTGGTGTCTATTTACCCGACGTGACCCTGTCTTTCATATTTTACCAAAAAATTGGGTAATAATAAATGTTTTATAACATAACGAAGGGAGAACGGGTTTTTTTTCAAAATTTTCGGTTCTTTTTTTATTATACAGTAAAAAAACAAACCCATAGGGGTAATTAAATACCACCAAAAGAAAGCTCTATATGTCCCCAAAAAATTGTATAAAATTAATTTCAGTACAGCGTTGCATGACGGAATAAATGTCAGTCAAAGTACTGCAGCGCTGAATACGGAAAAATGGCCTGGACAGGAAGGGGGTATAAACACCCCGGTCAGCAAGTGGTTAATATAAATTCATTATAATTTTCACTTTTAACTTGTAAATATTGAGAACTGGTGCTGCCCCATCTAACCTGGTCACCCTTGGCACTGGTCCACATGTACCAATTATAATTTCCACTTTTAACTTGTAAATATTGAGAACTGGTGCTGCCCCATCTAACCTGGTCACCCTTGGCACTGGTCCACATGTGCCAATTATAATTTCCCCTTTTAACTTGTAAATATTGAGAACTGGTGCTGCCCCATCTAACTTGGTCACCCTTGGCACTGGTCCACACATGCTAATTATAATTTTCACTTTTAACTTGTAAATATTGAGAACTGGTGCTGCCCCATCTAACCTGGTCACCCTTGGCACTGGTCCACATGTACCATTGTGGTAAATACAGCCTCCTCCATCTTCCCCATAGTCTGTAAGAGTATCGACCCCCAAAATATGTTCTCTTCTCTACCATTGTAAGCTATTTCTGTAAATGTGTCAAATGGTTATATATAAACTTCTTCTTTCCTTCATTCTCTTGTTCTGCATGGACAAAGCCTGGGTTTTCTTTAAAGCTGAAGTCCATGGAAAATAAAAATCCTGCCATGTAGTTGGGCTGCCCCCACACTGCAAGGGTTAAATACTTATTCATGCCTAGGGTACCAGTAAAAATGACTTTTACTCACCCTTTAGCTCACTCTGGGAGGCGACACTCAGCCCTTTTCCCTGGCGCTGTGAGTTGTGGGCAGTTCATCTGTGTCCTCGTATACAATATAGTGTTATTGGCCCAGCATTGTTCTTGATGATTAGCATGCCTATGACTGCCGGGGCACCTTGAAAAAGAGGCTGCGGGATTCCGGTTACATGACTTGGAGGGAGCTTGCAGAACCGAGGAGTTCAGTCAATAAAAGTCCATTTTACAGGTACCCTAAATTAGTATTCTACTTTTGCTGGACGGGGGCAGCCTTACTATAAGATAGGATTTTATTTGTAGTGGAGTCCTGCTTTAGGATTTCCAAGCATAATGGTGTGAAGTACATCATTCAAAACACAATGATTCCTTTTTCTATTGTTTTATAGCATAAATAATTCATGTGACCCAGTGGACCTATAGCTGTGGATGGAGATAACAGTGCAGCCAACTATTGATTTCATAATGTGGATGCTCTTACTATGGAGGAGAAACTAATTTGACTCCATAACCAATGTGATGAAACCTACACATTTATAACCACTTAGACCTCACCACTTCCTCTACTTTGAGTGTGAACAGCAACTATGGGTTACCTACCACACTGCAACCAATCACAAGTTACTTAACTGCCATTGGTGAATTGGAAACTGCTGTTCTGGGAACTACGTGTCTGCTCTTTATTGTGAACTAATAAAAAAAACTTTTAACATTTATAAAAAAAAGAATGCAGCAATGTAGCAGGAGATAATGCACCCACTTCTTCTCTGTTATCAATACAAGGTGCACAGCATCCTGTCCTCTTCAAGTCCACAGTCATATATGATAGCAAGGACGCCTTGAACCCTCATCATACTGACACCTTTGGTCACTTTTTATGTATTTTTTTTTGTGGGTTGTCATGCTAGAGTGTTTTTGTTTTCATTATTGGAAAGGTAGTAAGTAGAAGACAGATTACTCTTAATTAAAGCGGTGATTGGTGGTGAGGGCAGCTGGAGAGGTAAGTTACCTACCTTCTACTTTATAGGGAACTTTTTTGTATATATCCAGTTTAGTGACATAGTCATTTTAGGGTACATTTGCATGTGTCTGCATGATAAAATGTTCTGTTTTAGTGTATAGACTTGTGTCCATTCTGTGCCAGCAGTGCGTTAGTGCTGTTTACCTTTTTCCTTCAAACTTTATTGAAATGTCAGTGACATTTTATTCACATTTTTCATTCACACACTGACTTCAGGTGCGTGTCAGTGCATTTCATAAAAATGCATCATGTCTAGCACCAATATTCTACACTGACACCCACCTGAAGATGTTTTCTATGTGCTAAATCTCTCTACTCGCTACTTGAGGAGAATTAAAGGGCCAGCAGCACTAAAATAAACAGAAAACAGCCCAAGAAACAAATATTAGTTGCCACAGTCCCATGAAAGTGGGCCTCTTATGGGTTTCCCCCTTTTACATTATATGTGTAGTGTGCACATAGCGGGAACCATCCTGCACCCTGTTCTGGGAAAAAATGGCACCCCATTGAAACACCATTTGGAACTCATAACTGCAGATATATTCTGTTTTCACATTGCAGTGCTTAGGCCTCATTCTCATGTCTGAATAGATCCAGACAGCGGATTCCTGTGGCTGAAATCACAGGTGTATGTGAATAGCTGCTGGCAGGAAGCCTGTACAAAAACAATGAGGCGCTGACAGGAGCCGTTGCTGTCCACTGCTCTTCGCATGTATCCACACATGCAGCAGTTACCTAGGGCAAGAGACAGAAGATGTCTGACAATCTGTGCACACGGCCACTCATTTGTCCCTAGCCGCAGGTAACCGCTGGAGGTGTGGATACATGTGAACAGCAGTGGACAGCTACAGCTCCTGTCAGCCTCTCATTGCTTTGTACAGGCTGAGCGGCTGCAGCTATTCGCATACACCTGTGATCCCAGCTGCAAGAATCCGTAGATGTCCATGAGGGGTCACCAGATTTGCTGCCTCTCCCGTTTTAAGTACAACTATACAGGGGATAACAGGAAGGTAATAAGACGAAGCCAGGAACCTATAGAAGCTTTATTTAAACATACATTTCATACAATACATTTAATAATAATACATTTAATACTTTTGAATGAAATGGTGATTTATATAACACCAGCCTGGTGTTGAGTTTCAAGGACATTATATACAGATTATTGTATACACATGAAATTTCCTGACATAAAAATAAACCTCCACCCAGCCATCATTCCCACACTCATATATAGACTGACTTTTTAATCTTTCAGCCCTGTTGCTAAGTAGCTGCTCAGCTGAGCCGTACTTTGTGTTCTGCACTGCTTATCAGAATGGGGTAGCCATTTTGAAATGGCCTGATCTGCATACTTTTACCAGGTTGGTTGATTAAAAAAAGTGCCAAAGCCAGAGGATCACCATGACAGCCAGTCAAATAATGTATGTGTTTCATCACATTTGATGGGCTAACACCAATCAGAATGATATATTGGGGGGGGTAGACAGATGCACGTAGTATGTCAAGGTGTCAGGTACCAGGTTTTGGGTATTATTATTTAGACAACATCTTCATTTTGATGTCAGAGTTTATGCAGCATCTGAATTACAAATAGAACAAATTTAAAAAAAATATAAGAAAGATTTTGTTTTTTAGGAATGTTTGCCACCGAAAGTTATCAAAGGAGGACAGATGTCCGCGTCCATTGGATGTCAGGAGGTGGACACATTGGTGGGGTCGGAGGTCCCCAGCTGGCTACACATGTTGTTTTCAAGTGACGTGTATGAACTGGTTATCCACACACAGCGGTCACTGTCGGTTCTTTAGCCCCTGGTGGGAGTAACACAAAACACTTGTGACCCTTCTAGAGCCTGTTTCATGCCCGCTGTCACCTCCACCCACCAGAGATCTGAAGTCCAGGACTTTGCAGACAAGAATTTCCAATCTGTAACTTTCTTTCTGCAGTTCTGAAAAGACTCGGGAGATTGCTATACAAGGACAGCTGTTTTTAATGTTGCTTTTTACACTTGCCCTTTTACATTTTCATAATGATGTTTCCTATGTAGATTTGTGGATCCTCCCTGGAATCAATCTATCTCTATATACCAGAGGGTGCATTCAGCACTGGACTGAGATAGAAATAATTAGCCACCTGCATGTTATTAAAGTTCATCTCCAGCCAAATCGTTTTATTTTGTTGTTGATAGTGTGAGAAAATGTTAGAGCATCTGTCAGATTTTAATATCTGTCAAGCAAAACAAATGACAAACGCACTCAACAATTTGTCACCAGTTATACAGTAAGGTGCACACAAGATTTTAATATCTGTCTGTGTACCTATTAGGGAGATTTCCCCTCAATTCCTCTCAGGACAGGAAATAATGGGAAAGCTGTCCTCTGGGGACACGACACAGACACAAATACCTTTTTAGTAGACTGAGGACAGTTTACACAATATTTTTATTGCTTTCTATACCTTCCTGTTCCAATGACAACATCAGGCTGATAGACTTGAACTGTAGGAACAGCAGATTACAATCACTGTGCAGTACTGCTAAGAAGGGAGCACAGCATGCATGTGTAATAAGCAAATATGGCTGCCCCCATGTACAAATAAAGTATAGATTTTATCGTATGAACATTAATTGAAGAGACGATTTCCCAAAAATGTTTTCACACAAGATTCACTCAATTTGTGTGGCTTGTTGGTCGGCATCTGGATTTCCAGAGGCAGGGCATTTGTAAGCTTGGAGCAGTGATGTTTTTTTCATGTGTTGCAGTGTTGTAACTCCTATGTAAGTGCAACACGTAGGTATTAATGGGCCCTGAGGTTCATAGACCGCAAAATACAGTGGAAGAAAAGTCACAGCTCTCTGCAATAAAAGGACAAATACAAAGAACACTAAATGAAGAAAACTAAACTCCCCAAATGTACCCCCAAACTAACCTTCCCCAAAATAAACTACCCTAATTACACCTCTCAAACTAAACAACCCTAAATACACCCCCTCAACTAAACTACCTTAAATACACCCCCCAAACTAAACTACCCTAAATACACCCTCAAAATAAAAAACCTTAAATACACCCCCCAACAAAACTACCCTAAATACACCCACAAACTAAGGGACCCTAAATATCCCTTAAACGAAGGTACCCTTAGTACCTCCCCCCCCC
>NW_017306957.1:319798-337871 GCF_000935625.1 Nanorana parkeri | reverse complement strand
TCCCACACACACTAAACTAACCTAAATACCCCCCCAAACGAAACAGCCCTAAATACACCACCCAACTAAACTAACCTAAACACCCTCCAAACTAAACTACCCTAAATACAACCCCCAAACCAAAAAATCCTAAATACATCACCACAAACTTAACTAACCTAAATACACTTTACCTGCCAAAAGAAAGATGTACTATCACATGTAGATCTAAAAGACATTAAAATGACCAGAGTTCCGCTTTAAGTGCCAGTGGCTTGCAGAACAAGAGTCCAGCCATGACCGTGACCACTGCACGTAGTCCCATTGTGTACTTGAGCCAGGACGTTATCAACCTGCAGCTAAACAACTGAATCCACTGCCTACAATAACCTTTAATAATAGAAGTGTGTGCTGTTTATTTTCTATACAATGTATAAAAAACAGGATATGGGAGGAAACCACTACAGGGGGGGGGGGCATTGCATCCCTTGCTTTAGATGACATAAGAATTGTTTTTACAGACAAGAGCATCCTACAGCAGAACTGTCATAGACCCCTGGTGTCCCAGCACAGCCAAGCCAGAGCATCTCCTCTCTCCAATGTCTTCATGTATTAGAGGAGGACTGTACCACTTCCTCCCTGTGGGGAGCATGGAAGAAGTATAAATCAGGTGGTACTTGCCTGCAGAGACTGCATGCAGTATGATCAGTGTGCTTGTGAGTTGAGGAAGACAGAGAGGAAGGAGGCAGCTTGTCACAGCTGATAGGATGGCCAGAGCCAAGATGAAGAATTCTCCTTCCGAAATCAGCACCAGCTCCAAAATTGTTCCACCAATTACAAGGGAGGATCTGAATGGCGTCAGCCCCCTGCTACCAGCCCGAATAATGGGCTCCTTGACAAGCGATGCTGGACAAAGGTACATATAGATATTCTACATCTACAGATTGCATACATTTTGCAGCAGTGCCTTGTTATTAGTGCATGTGCATGTCACTATGAGATAGGAATACATGACATCGTCACTGCAGAGAGGAGCAATCCAACGCAGAGCTTGCTGGAAATGCAGCAGGAAGAAATCGGTTTTACTATTTATAATTCTAGGAACAGTCTGGGCTTCAATGGTTGCTGCCTTGTAAAAATCACCTGCTAATGCATCATTCGGGGTGCAGGGGAGGCTCTTTTGGTTGCTGTCTGTTTCATGAGCTTCAGCATCCTGGCTACAAGTATCCAGAGGCTCGGGGCAAGTTTTGTAAACAGGGTATACTTTGCAGCAGGTAACAGAAGAAGTTTGAGTATTATGTATTGTAAAAGTACCTTATGGAAAGGGATGGTCCCCCAAAACTTGATATTTCAGTTTTGTGCTGAATTAACCCCTCCTTCCCCCACCTGATTTTATTCTTCAAATACCATGGCACAGGAGGTGAGTGCCCAGGTAGGCTGCTGTCATAGCATAAGGATCTTTTCCCTGTTCGGATTGTCGATTCATTCATGTTATAGAGAATGCAGCAGGACAAGTGAGACTTCACTGTGAGAAGGTCCAGTAGGGTGATACTGCCTGTGGACTGCACTTGGGGTCAGAACATGACTTGGTTTCGGGTGTACTGCTTTAGTAAGTTTGCCATAATGTGCAAAATGCTGCAGCAGTAATATCTGTGCTTATTTCATGTGCAAAGTGGGTAACAGATATCAGCCAATCAGATGTTGGCTTTCATTACTTCAGAGCAGCCAGATGGAGGAAAGAAAACTATTGGTTACTTGGCACGTTACCGCCGCACTTTGTAATGCCTCACTGGAAAAGTCAGAAGGTGTTAAAGTTCATCCATAGCTAAATAAGACCCTGCCAACCTAGCTTTATCAGTGCCATTCCACTGTGGTCACATGATCAAATACCTAGGCATCTGATCACTTGACCAGTCTCTTCATGGGATATCAGAGCATCAATGCAGAATTTTGTCTCTCTATAATAATTGAAAATCCAGGAGGGATGGTGGGAACTCCTCGTGGTGGGCACAGTAGGATGCAAGGAACTCACCATCAGGGTCCCTATGAGATAGAGGAAACTGTCAGGTGGTTTAAATTAACACTACAGCATCCACCAAACACTAAAATGTCAATTTTGGGAGGATTGAACCTAATGCTTTCCCTTTCATCTGCAGTAGCTGGAATCTGAACCAACACTGGCAGTGAACTACAAATCCCAGCAGGCTCTCATAGGGAGGCGCTTTGCATGTTCCTCAGCATCTTGCAATTTGTTTGTGATTTTTGTCGGAAACCTCCTCTCTCGCCCACAAAATGCAAAGCGTCCAGGTATAGCACACTGTTTGCACATTGCATCATCCTTCATTTGCATGTAAAATTGTAGTAATTATATCAGCCCGGTGTTGCGGCAGAGCACGTGCAGGCCGACAATCCGCGTCGTATTTATGAATCACTGCGCTGCCACTAATTTGTACAGTTTAAGAAACATAAACTTGAAGAAAATCTGCTTTTAAAGGTGGAATTCTCTGATGACTTGGCCAAGCTGAAGAGATTCTTTCAGCACAGCGAGGAATTCCTGATCAAAAGATTTTGTTTAGTCGGATCCCCTGCTGGTCACATTATAATTTTAGTGCGGATCAGAGTGTAATAATCATGTGACGTAACAATGCAAGTCTTCAATCTGTACAAGATATACGTAACAAATCATTCTGGAAACCTTTGGTGGAGACTTTTTTATTTACTTAAAGCACCAAGTCTTATATTCTATTTTCTTTAAATAACAACCTGTTATGCATTCAAAGGTCTTTTCCTGCCCGATCTATATATTTTTTATTGAGAGAAATCATCAGTTCTGCAGCATTGACTTGACTTGTTCAACTTAAAGTAGAACTAAAGCCAAAACATTTTTTTTTAGATATAATAAGGGAGGCTTATATCCCCTGTGAGCTTTTTTGCCATATTTGTCCCATTGGGGAGATTTCCCTTCACTTCCTGTCTGTTAGCCGCAACAGGAAGCAGGAGGAACTTCTCCAAAGAGATGGAAATCCCGGGTGGTCAGCAGGGTCTTCAGAACTAGTGTCCCCATTGGAAGATGTCCCATCTATTCCTTTTCTGATGACAACCCAAATGATGACGGTCACCAGGACAAATAGGGTGAATCTCCCAAATGGGGACGCAAACAATAAAAACCCGAGAGGTGTTGTGTAATATCTCTTCACTCTATCCAAAACTGTTTTCAGAAAGAGATTTCTGACTGCTTATGGACATTTTTCATTGAGTTTATTAAAAGCATAAATGACCTTTTCAAAATATATTAATAAATGAACACACATCAATGAAAGAAAAAATGCACATTGCAAATGCAACTTTATTCATTTGAGCCTTCAAAGCATTGCAAGCGGGATCAGTGGATGACGGGTGCAATGTATAGGTCTCTGCAGTCCCAGGTCCGTATCGAGGTATAGACCTTCTGTTATGGGACTGGAGGAAGTAGTCAATGAACTTCAATGTGGTTACCATTACTTCATTCACACTCTATTGACGTCTATGAGTCCTTCTGCATTGTGGCACATGGGACATAAATTCAAATGAGTACAGAATCATGTGGGGGAAAGAACCCCAGTATTCAGATAAATGGGGGGGGGGCAGTTTGAGGGTAGGAGGCTACAGACTGTGACCATGCTTCATGTTATGCCCGAAATATGGGTGTAACCAGTTGTGGCTTTGTGCTGCCCTAGGCAAGACTAAACTTGGCACCCCCCCTCAATCTAAATTTGCCCCACCCCTTCCTGTTTAGTGCATTTTTCGCAACCTGTCAGTCACTGGATAAAGCGCACACGGGGTCTCAGGAGAGCTGTGCATGGTCTCAGGAGGACTGTGCATAGTCCCTTTCCCTGCATTCATGTGCTGCTCCTCTTACCTGCAGCTCGAAGTGCCATCAGTACCAACAGGATACATTGCAGTCCCCAGCCTGCTTCTGGGACATCCCACCATCAGATCACATACTATGGCCAGCCCCAAGCCACCCGCTGCTTCTCCTCCACCTCCTGTACAAAGCCAGCTGGACCGCATCTCATTGGGCCCTCCCCTCCACTGAGCAGCTCTCTAATTAGGCAGCCGCTCTTAGGGCCATGCGGCCGACTAGTTTGCCTCATTAGGCAGCCACCGCTGCCTGATTCTGTGCCTCCCAGCCTTGGCCCACCGGGCAAGTGCCCACTATGCCCAAAGGCAAGTTCGGCCCTGTTCGCCTCATTGGTTTTGGGTGTTTTTTTCTGCCGCCCCCCTGAAAAGTGCTGCACTAGGCAAATGCCTAGTTTGCCTTGTGGTAGATACACCCCTGGGTGTAACGTGAAACATGGTCCAAAAGTTGAAGCAATCCTTTAACTATATGTAGATTATTTTTATACACTCTTATTTATCATTTGCTGCCACATTCTGTATAAGATGATAATAAAAAAAGAGGCCTGCATTGTCTATATATTGGTGGCATAGTGGCTAGACCTCCTTGCAGCACTGGTGTCCTGAATTCAGTTCCTACAGAACATACTACCTATGTCGAGTTTTAATGTTCTCCCCATGGGAATCTTTCTCTGATTTTCTCACATGACACAAATGTCTGTGCTGGTCTTTCTGTGAATGTGGAGGGGCATTAAAGTATAAGCTCCTCTGGTGCAGAGACTGATGCATCTGGTTCATTGTTCTCTGTACAACCCTGCTAAATATGTCAGAGCTTTTTAAATGTACAGTAATATTAATGGTGTGACTATGCAGGGGGACATTAGTGTGTACGTTACTCTGATCCTGAGACTTATTTAACTGAATCGGTGTGGATGAGTATAAGCTCCTCTGGTCCAGAGACTGATGTAATGGTCTCAGCAATGGCGTCACAAGGGGGGTGCGGCCCGCACCCGGGTGACACCATTGGATGGGGTGACACCAAAAAACTGACAGTCATTTTGGTGTCACCCCCTCTAAAAAGTCAGGCACTCGGTCAAGGACGGAGAGAGGAGGGGACCTGCCGGCATACCTCATCCACCGGATGAACATTCACTCTTCTCTCTGCCGGCGTCCATTACCAAGATGGCCGACGGCAGGCGTCAATTAGATGGCTGCTCATACGCGATGACGTCATGTGCATGCGTGATGACACGGCGGGGGGTCACCCAGTCTCCACTCCGGGTGGCAGCTGGCATCGGGACAGCCCTGGGTCTCAGTAGTTTGCATAACATTTTGCACCTGTTTGAAAGGGGTCTAAGTCCAGACTTCACTGACTGCACCTGTGTGTACAGGGAACCTGTCAGGGTAGCACTATGAGAAGGTGCAAACTGGTGTACTGTCATCTTGATTATTTCCTGTGTGCTTATAGCACCAACATAGCACTTTACAGAGTAGATAGAACCTTTCACCCAGTCCCTGCAAGTTGCTCATAGTCTTGTGTCCCCTAACTGGGTCAATGAAAGAGAGGATGCCAATAAACCTAGAAGTGGGGTTTTGTACTGCTGAACTTGGGAAGTCAGTGCTCCAGGGCTAATGTGCTCACCATGTACTGCCTTGCCTTCCAAGCTAAAGGATTAATGAAAATAAAGACTGGCCACCCGTCTGATAAAGCACACTTCTTTAGGGGGTCTATAGATAGGGGGGCTATGCTTTCTGGACATAAGGGCTACAATAATATTAGACTAAAGGACTGCATTTTAAAACATGGGCTTAGTAGTGGTAGGACAAGACACCACTTTCTGAGCGGTATGCTCATAGTAAATGGTACCTAATACTGGCCTGGTTTGCTCACAGGGTGGTTTTGCAGCATTCTAGCCTGAAACGTACATACAATCTTCCACCTTTTAAACTATTCATAGGGTCTGTAACATGTTGGCTGATCTGCCCTGTGTTCAGGCCCTTTAAGATTATTGCAACCCAACTACCCCATATTCAACTCCCATTATAATAGATTATAATTTCTCCATATGTAAAACACTTTGCCATGTGTTTACACATACCTGCAATGGTTATCATCAGCAACAAATTGTGATTACAAAAACACACATTGCTGGGAATGTTATTTTTTGTTTATTATGATCAGAACAAAATGTTTTTAACATGGTATTAGTCAGACAAATATAAAAAAAGCATACATTCTTTTTTTTTGTTTACATTTTCCGATAGCAGTTGGAACTCTCAGCTTCTTTTCATGTTTACTGGCTATCTTTAACTGCTATGCTGAAATAGGCCCATTCACAGAGCTTAATGGCTCAAGCTCAATTGTAAACAGTGAACTGGATAAGTCAAAGCAGTAACTCCTCCTCCTCTCCTGCCCTCCCTTGCTATCTGTCAAGGTGGAGCCTGTGAGATGGAGAGAGTCTGAAGGCAAGCAGCTCCTGCCATGCGCTTTCTTTAGAGAACCCATTATGCTCTTCAAATCCTGTGCGGGTGCATACAATTTTTGGAAAACAAAGATTTTCTTTTAGTAGTAAAACACATGTAATAAACATACACATACAATAATTATCCCTCTACTTCTATAATTCCTTCACTGCTGTCTCAGAAGTTTGCACAGTGTAGTGCAGGCACCCCCAGTAATATTCTTCACTAGATGTTTCAGAATTGATGAAATTCATGCAGGAATGTTGCAGGTCTTATGGATAGCAGAAGGAGGCAGTTTAACAAGATAGATCATGTGATCAAACTCATTTTCAGCAAGTGTTTTGGCACGGTCTATGTCTGCACCTGCATCAGCAAAGCAAATAAGAATGCCCTCTAAAGATTACTAAAACCCTATAAAAGTATATGGCTGACCTGGAGGGTTGTCTGTTTTCCTGCAGCAACATATGCGTTTCCCTTGAACAGCCTATAAACTCTTTTGCTAGTAAAACAAAAATTATTTCCAAAACGGCATAGTTGGCAACTCTGTTTTAGTGTTAATTGTTTTCCACATGTTTGTGTTTTTAATTGCTCAACATTGATTGATCTCTGAGTTCACTGGAAGGAAGACAAAAGGCTCAGCATGGAGCTCGCTTACAGAAGTATCAGTGCACAAAGCGTGCATACATAATTCATTCTTGTAGCACCTTCAGCGTACTGACAGCGAGGCTCAGTACACTCTTCAGACAGTGTGAATTTTCCAGCAAAAATGGGTCTTATCTTAAAGGAAACCTTTCATAAGAAAGTTATGGAGAATGCTGATGCTATCTCTGCTTCAGAAAATACTATTTCTATCTCTGTCATGCTGATCCTGTAGTTTCAATACATTCTAAGTCACTGACTCAGAAGAACTGTACAGGTCAGGATGTTGATGTTATTGGCTGAATGCTTGTACTAGTCAGCCGACTAGTATTTTCAGAAGGAGTTAAGCAATGTCCTCCAAATACCTCAAGTACAGTTTAACTTTGACAAGGTAGTATTTGTTAGAGAAATATTGTAACAGTGTTATCAGTGGAGTAAAACTAATTGGAAAAGTTACATTTGAGGTGTCCACATGCCCACTCTCTCACTCCACCAACGTTTTGGTTGTACCCAGTGGCGTAACAATCACTATAGCGTGCGGACAGGTAAGGAGTGTGACCAGCCCACCTGAGGGTCACCCTGCAGAGCCCACCTTAGAGAGTCTATGGTGCGCTCTGCAGGGTCACCCTCAGGTGGGCTGTGTGGGATCTCAATTGGGCTCTGCAAGGGGTGTACCTAGAGATCAAAGGGACCCCATACAAAATTTTGCCCTGTGATTTCTAGTTATGCCCCTGGTTGTACCCATAGTTTACCCTGTTCTGACATGCCCTGGTACAGTATTTCTGTTTAAAAGCTTTATTCAGAAATAGCAGGTAACAACATTATTGTTTCATTCATATGCAAATGAAAGGGGTGACCTTTGATCTGCATATTATGTCCACTAAAGCAACCCTACCAGTAAAACCAAAATATCATCCGTATTTAACTCCTTCTTCCCCTTCTCTCCTTAGCTGTTATTTTACTGCTAATGATTTTGTTTTCTGGGGGGTTTTTTTGCATAGTAAAAAGCTACACAAAATTGAAATAAAAAAAGACTTTATCTTATTTGTAAATAGCTTCACCATGCTTTAAAACCCATTTTTATTCTATTGTCTATAGATTGCATAGAAAGTATATCAATATAACTTATGCTTGTCTCTCATTTTTTCCTATCATTAACAAACTCGTTAATCAGCTTTCAGAAACAAAATTAAAGCTGTTTATGACTTTTAGTTTTTAAAGCTTCTTCCGTGGGTACCATAAAATCATATTTGCTGTGTTCTTGTATTTGAAGGAAGGTGACCACAAGGATATGATTACTGTAGCTAAGAAGCTTTTCTCTGAGATGCATAGAAGGTTTTTCCTGTGAACGTATCCAATTAAATATTAATCTTTCAAAGTAGAAAGTAATGCAGAATTGTCGCTGAAAAATGACCATTTATACATGGCTGTATGCCCTAGGGGCCATCTATGCTTTCAGATCTGCTGCTTTAAAGCATAGATTTTTATATTTATTATATTCAGAACTTCAAAATGAAAAGGTTAAAATATTTCTCATTCATCATATGTGTGAGTTTAGCTTCAAACGTAGAATTCCAATGACTCAGTCCACTTGCTGATTTGTGGTTTAAGGGCCACTTTAACCCCACTTTACATAGTTCTTACAGCAGGTTTTCCATGTGGGGGTTTTCAGACTCATACTGGAAACAAAACAACCCTTCAGCCTCCTGGCTAATTTTTTGGTCCGCTCAAAGTGTAATAGCTCAGCCACCTGGCTATGGAGTTGGCCAACTTGGGCTGTTCCAGCTGTCTGCCTTTGGCAGCACTGTCTATCTCTCTGTAAGCAAGCATCAGGCGACTGTCTGTCTATGGATTGGACAGTCCCGGACACCAGCTCCCTGTGTCTGCACACAAGCTGCTCCTACAAGCATGACTTTCCTGGGGGCCCTCACTGAACAGAGTGGCTCCCTTTTGTGGGGCAACACCCACCTACCTGACTCCGCCGATTCTTTCACTACTGAACCAGCATTAACAGTCTCTTTCTACTGTGACAGGTTAATCTAAAATATACATTAATACTTTATATTTACCAGATCATAGAAGAAGCAGAAAATCAGCTGTTTGTTGGCTTATAATGCTCATCTAAAAACAAATGAATAAAACGGAAGGGCAAGAGAGATCAGACTACACAAACTGTTAAATAATGCAGAAGAGGTGCACACGCCCTCAATCTCTCCTTGCAAATATGAAACCACCTAACTCAGTGTTTTATACACAGGCTGCCAGCAAGCATGCAGTGCACCCCTTATGAACGATTTGTGAAACTTTTATAGAAATAATAAAAGACAGAAATTTACAAACATTTTACAGGATTAAAAATAAGCAAGGATATTTTATTTTTTACAGCTTGCATACAGCTGTTTCATGTTTTGTTATAGCTTGTCAGTGCAAAGTATGAAATCATTAGTCCAATGATCATTAGAGCGCGCACCAACTTTCTTCAGCAAATGCCTAGTGCAATGACCATTACACATAAATCTTCATAGTACAAGCCCTGGAAATCATGGCATCTATGGCTTAGGTTCTGGGTGCACTGGGACAGGGATGACCTAACTGGTTATCAGGTCATCACATTTAGCAGGCATTTAACAAGCTTTCGCCAGTGTTGCAAGTGTTGCAAGTGCCAATAGCCTATGAGAGCTTATTAAATGTCTGCTCAAGATTTCTACATTTTCTTAGGTTGTTGAGAGAGAACAATCCCCTCCAGGTGAACATTGCAAGATGTTTAGCTAACTTTACTGCAGATTCTTTTCTGAGTAAATTGATGTTTTTCTGACCATGTCTTTTGCCTTCATTATCACCACCTTATTAATGTCAGTGCTGTATTAAGCTGGGTATACACTGGTAGATTTTCCTACAAACTTTCCTCACTCTCATGAGAAAATTTGATAAAGCCATCAGAGACTTGATGAATGTTGTTCAAAATTTGGTTTGATTTTAACATTCGATTTTAGAAATGAATGGAGTGTCCTAAATCAAAACCACATATTCAGCTACTTCAAATTTTTTTCATCACTAAATCAGTCATCAATTTAAACCCATTAACTATTACAAAATGGAACTAACATTCCGGGAACACATTTTTCCGAGCAAAACTCTTTGTATTTCCAGCTTTAAGAAAATAGGGATCATTTTCATGTCTATCCAATAGTCTTAGGCCATTGTTTATCTAAGTTGTTACCAGGCGAATACCATTCACATGGCACTAGCACCCTCAGATGGCGCTGATGACTATAGGAAATTCCGCTCATGCACCAGATGGAACTTTAATAAATGAAGCCCTAAGTGTCTCTGCAAAAATGAAACTCCAATCGTGCAGTAGATGCTGCTGATTTGATTTCCAGCTGTGGGCAGGCTTTCAGAAAAAGCAGTGAAGCTAGTCACACCAGCAGGAAATGAGAGCAGTTTTACATATTAGGAATATACTGTATAGTCTTTTCAGTGTTTTTATACACGTGTACAAACAATTGATATCTTATCAATTTATAAGTATTTCACAGGCATTGCCTCTATAATTTGTAATTATACAGTATATGTGCATGGAGGCAACCATATCTGAGCTCATCTAGACAAACCTTTTTGGTTTGGAAGGGACTGTTGAAGGGTTAGAAACCCCATCAGGTCTTTTACAGTATGTGATTCACCCTCACAGTGGAGTGATTCACCCTCACAGTTTGTCCCGGTGACCATTGTTACTCCAACAGGAGGTAAGGGGCAATGTTCCAATGGGGACACCTATTACATGGATAACAAATAAAGGATTTCCCCTCACTTTGGAGAGATTTCCTTGCACTTCCTGCTGTTTGTCTAAGGCAAGAAGTAAAGGGAAATCTCCCCACTGGGATACAGACGGAGGTAAAAAATCCTGATTGGAATTCTAACCTTATCTGCTCTATTCAAAACTAGAAAAAAAACAATTGATGCTATAGATGCAATTTCAATTAGATTTTGCCTTACAACCAGCACCCCTTGTGAGATCTGCATTCACTACCTCAGATTTGAGTTAAAGGCTGTTTATAGGGTGTGAGAAACAAGACATTTTTTGAGAGAAAATGAAGGGATATCCAGATATAAAAATATCTATTAGAAAAAAAAATTGGATCCTAAAACCTGGCGCTATCTTTGAACATCAGATATTCAGTGTGGCTTGCAGGGGTGCCCATGGTTATCTCTTGCTTTCTGTTTCTGAACATAGTTACATAGTAGAAAAGGTTGGAGAAAAAAATCACATTCCAATTTATATGTGTGTGTGTTAGATTTAACCTCTGTTCACACCTCGGCAATGCATCATCGCGGAAGTGCATATTTGTTTCAGTATTCGGATGAATACGAATCTTTCAATAATTTCGGATGAGTTCATTCGGATGATAATTACGAAAAAAAAAATGAATCGCTGCAGAAATTAATTTGCATTTTGCATTTGTTTCATTTGGAAATTTGGATGCACCCGAATGTCCGAATTCCTGAAAATTCATCCGAATTTGCATTTGGCACAAAACCAAATTTACAGGTCTAATACTCAAGATGAGGGCGAACCAATGATTTGTCCCTCGAATAATTACCCTTTTTAATGCGTGAGAGAATTCCAGTCTTTGCGTTCAGGAATTCTGCAGTTTTGCTTTCATAGCTTAATCTGCCACTTCCCTGCACACCATTAATGATTAAACATTACCCTATTGATTGAAATCCCATGCCAAACTTGTCTGTTAATTCATTTCACTTCTAACTGGAACATATCAGTTTAATAAGCCGCCAGCAATGGTGTCTACAGCGGGTATCAGCAGTAGTCTTTAGACCTAATCTGCCAATAATCAACAAATTATGTGTGATAGAATCAGAGCGTTGGCACACATTTCCACAGTGAGATGCAGGGCTGAAGCTAGGGGGGCTGAGGGAGCATGTTCCCTGGGTGCCGCTTTAGGAGGGGTGACACTGGGTGTGTGGATGGAGAACTTCTCCCTTCGGGCGGGGGACAACTCTGAGCCTTTTGCCCCGAGTGACAGAATGTCCCCACTGGTGAGATGGCCAAATCATTGACTTAGGAATGTCCTTGTTGTGATTTCGAATATATATACTTTACAGCAGCGGTCTCAAAGTACCAGCCCGCGAGCCGGTACTATGTGGCCCGCAGCCAGCTAACAAGTCAGGCACACGGTCGCGGACCACGTGCCCGACTTGCGGGAGCAGCTACACGGTCTGCATCTGTGTCGGATGCAACTGATTTACACACGGATAGCGACACAGATGTGGATGATGAGACATCTGCTGGTATATTTATGTATTATTATGTGTGCGCGGGGATTGGATTGGGGGGGGAGTCCCCTATATTTCAGGTGCGATTAGGGATTCCTGTGTCACAAACTTGCGTTTTCTTGCACAGGAATCCCTAATCTGGCATTTACATGCAGCAACTGTCACCCATTCAAGTTAATGATCCTGTGACAGCCGCTGCATGTACACGCCTGCCTACCGCATGTAATCGTATGTGATATGATTATATGCAGTTACAAAAACAATCAATATCCCTAGATACACAGTTGTGTATGCAGGGATAGTGATTGATTCCTAACTGCGTGTAACCCTTTCACATATGATTACATGCGGTGTGCAGGCATGTACATGCAGCAGCTGTCACCCGATCATTAAAGGAGAACTATGGGGTTAGGGCTTTTCTCCATAGTTCTCCTTAGGGTAACGGGAGGACACAAACTAGCGTCCTCCCGTCACCCTAAGCTCAATATACCGCGAGCTACAGCTCGCGGTATACTGAGACGCCGCAGCTGAAGCGGATCCAGACAATTATGTCTGGAACCGCCCAGCTGCGTGAGTGACAGCTGGCTCTGCCTATCTAGAGACAGAGCCAACTGTACCCGCCCCCCTCCCCCGTCCTTTCCGCCATTCAGCGCTGGAGGATCGGGGAGGGGGGAATCCAGCCACTCCCCTGTCACGGCAGAGAGCCGTGACAGGTTTGAGAAGTGAGCGAACGCCGGTATGTGTTCGCTCACCTCCCGATCTACTGAGCCGACCTGTGACAGTCTCATTGTCACAGGTCGGCTAGAACTATGAGGTGAGTGAAAAGCACTCACCTCATAGTTCTCCTTTAATTTGAATCGGTGACCGTTGCCGCTTGAAACATGTTCATACTTTAAAACTGGTACCGTATATAGTAGCGGCCCCCAGGGGACTAAAAAATTTGTCCAGTGGCCCCCGACTAAATTGAGTTTGAGAACCCTGCTTTACAGGCTTGAAGTGACTCTGTGCTGAGCTCTTCACAAGATACATGAAATCATCTATGAGCACTGATGTACACAAACTTATATAGATTTTAAGCAAGTGTCTCATGGTTATGTAAGATTTTTAAACCAAATTGCTGACGATTTTATGTTTCAGGAGCAGGATAAAGAATTTGGGTAGCACAATGATTTTTCTGTTTCTGTTTAAAGAGGCTTAGAAAATGGGAGTCTCACTGTTCAGGGTACAGCAGCCACACAGCAGAGAGAACAGTGATATGCTGTAAGTGAGAAGTAGTTCAAAAAGTGAAACTTTGCTTATTGGACGTCAGTTGTTGAATTGTTATCTTGCATCTCATAAGATGTCTGTCACCTTGCCCCACGTTCTCAATGAATAAAAGCCACAGCTTCCTGTATTTTAGTATTCATATGTCAATGGGGCACTACTGCTTCCTGCAGATTGCTGCCATGTTGCACACCATTATATAACCTGCGGTACGATTACCACTTACTGTTTCATAAACTGCTATCCTGCAGATCCGCCACTTGCGGTGAGATCTGATTCTTCTGACAACCCAACTTTAAGTAAACCTGACATAAGGACAGACCATGTAAAGCAGAATTTGTGTGACGGGAGTTGTTCTAATGATATGTAGACTGTACTTGGTAGTCCTGCACAGTAATTGAACTTTACTTCTCCTCTGGCAATGTACGTCTGACTGGAAATTACTGTGGACCTGCAATTTTATATAAGGGGTCCTGCAGGAAAGCTGAGTGATTGAATCGAAATAACAGAGAAATGTAAAAATGGCAATGTGACAGCCCAAATTACTTCAAGGTGAATTATTATTATTATCATCATACAGGATTTCTATAGCGCCAACAGTTTGTGCAGCGCTTTACAATATAAGGAAGATCTTACAATCACAATACAAGACAAGATGGTAAGGAGGGCCCTGTCCGTGAGGGCCATACAATCTAAAAATTTACCAGTTTTGGACCTTGGGTGTACCAGTTATATCCAAGCAAACATCGTTGACGTACCTTGGGCGTATCTGGTATTCTGCTGCTGTTTTGGAGCTGTCATTTTGATAGGCAAGTTTAGGTCTATGGTGCAGAGCCAGTGACATTGGCTCCCCTATAAATGAGTCCTGCCAATACTGTTTGCAGGCTTTGTTTACAAATATTATTGTTACAATGCATTTTTGCTTATACATTGTATCCAAGGAGATAATAATGAAATTATGGGAAATCCTAAATTATACAGTTGTCACTAACACAGGAATGGAGGGAAAATCTTCCAACGGGGACACTTGTAATGGTGACAACTGTCAAAGACGGGATTTCCTCTTCCCTTTTGAGTTTTTCTCTTATTTGCTGTTGTGTCTAAGGACAGATAATGAACAGAAATCTCCTCAACAGGGCATAAGCAGAAAAAAACCTTCTCTACTGTACACAACATAAGAAAAAAGTATAGACTGTAGATATACTTTAAGAAATAATAACATTATTGCCAAATTAACAACCCTGTAAACCTTGCTCTTATCCGTAGGAGGCATAAAGGTGCAAGAGCTGAAGTGGTTACAATAATGTAAACTTTTTGAGTAATGGAAATGCATTACCAAGTTTGTTGGCATCCATCCACCCTCTACATTGTGGCATTGCTTAAAGGGTAACTGTGGTCAGGCTATGGACATTTATGTACTTACATATTCATATCAAGCAGTAAATACCTTTTAAAGCAAGACATCACCGACCTTTCAATTACCAGGATTTGAACTGCGCTCTCTCACAGGGATTCTGCTAGCAAATGCACTTCCCCAATTGTTACTTGCATTAAAACCCAAATAAAATGTAATAACAGTCAATGAAAACACTCAATTGCAGCCTCAATGCACAATGGCGTCACAAGGGGGGTGTCGGAGGTGCAGCCCGCACCGGGTGACACCATCAGAGGGGGTGACACCAAAATGACGGACAGTCATTTTGGTGTCACCACCTCTGAAAAATCGGGAACTCGGTCATGGATTGAGAGACCGACAGTTGCACAAGAGGGCAAGGGACTCGGCGGCATACCTTATCCCCCTAGGTGAACGTCCCCTCCTCTTGGTGATGGTTGCCGGCAGCATAGCATGCATGATGGTGTCATGCGCATGCCTGATGACGTCCCAGCGGGCGTCACCCGATGTCTGCACAGCATGTCATACAGCAGAGAAACTCTAACAAACAACAGAAAAAAGAGACCTCTCTCTTGAGCAGTATCACTACACGTTTATTAGAAAAAAAGAATTAAAAAAATTCTCACATGTAATCTCGAAAGAAAGGGCGTTAATATGCAATATCACCCGGGTAATTCCTACAGAGGCTGGCTCTCTTCAGTGGTAACCCTTGGTAATTTCACACATAATACTTGTCCTCTCCTTCCAACGCGTTTCGATGCTATAACCATCTTCCTCAGGCGGAGGGAGCACATACAAACGATTTTCTTGTTCCCGCCCACTAATTCCATGAATTCATTATATTTCCCAGCCCTAGATGTGTAAACACTCCAACTGATATAAAATCTATACTCGTAAATCAGATAAAACTCACTCCACTGTAATCAGGGAGGTGTTAACAGGATACACTAAACACAGAATCACAACAATGTCTGTAGGAACAAAAACAAAACAATTGTACATTTTACACATGAAATTGACTACAGCATCCTACAAACAGCATCCTCTCCATGTATCTCCAAGCAAGGCGAGAGCAAAAACAAATAAAATAGCTACTCACCCGGCCGTGGAGAAAGTTAACTTCCGATTGGCTAGGTGGTGGTGAATTACAGATTCCATTCCACTTTCTTAAGGTTAAAGATAAACTGTCACAGCCCCTCTAAAGATTTGTTCCCATGCCTCCATGAAGATGTTGGCATAAGATGAGGGAAAATTGCAACCCATGACTGACCCCTTAAGTTGTTTATAGTGAGATCCCTTAAAGTAAAAGGTATTATTTTCCAATACAATCTGAATTGCCTCACTTAAAAAACGTATTTTCTCATCACTCAACTCTACACTCTCTAGGGCTTCTTTCACAGCTTTAAAACCTTTCTCATGCTCTATTATATTATACAATGATTTCACATCATTAGTAGCAGTAAACCACCCTTCCTGCCATTTAATTTGCTGTAAACACTTCAGAGTATCTTTTGTATCTCTCAAATAAGGAGGAAGTGCATGCACTAGGGGTTGAAAATGTAAATCTATATACTCTGCCAGTTTAGAAGAATGTGACTCAACACTGGATACAATAGGTAAAATGTATAGCACAGGTGTATTTTTTAATTTCAAGATAATCTCTTTCTCTCTTTCTTTATTATCTGTATTTATATAGCGCCGACAATTTACGCAGTGCTTTACATAGTTGCACATTCACATCAGTCCCTGCCCTCAAAGAGCTTACAATCTAAGGTCCCTATCTCACATGCATGCATACAGGCCCAGTTTTCACAGGAGCCAACTAACCTTCCAGCATGTGTTTGGAGTGTGGGAGGAAACCCACACAAGCACAGGAAGAACATGCAAGCTCCTTGCAGATAGTGCCCATTGTCCCGCCTTTCTTATTCAGTTAAGTTGTATTAGAGAAAATTGGGGAGTTGGAGGATGTAAGAAATTAAATTTTACAAGTAGTGAAAGACCAGCCTTAGAACAACTAGAGAAGAATGATACTATCGTTATTAAACTGGCTGATAAACGGGGGGGGGGGATTGTAATAATGGAGCCGGCCACTGATGGGATTACCTGGGTGGCATTGCATATTAACACCATTCTTCCAAAAATACATTTGAGCATTTGTTGTTTTTAAAAAATAAACATTTAGTGTTACTGCTCATGGGAGAGGTCTCTTTTTTAAGTTTTTCCGCTGCATTCCTAAAGATACAAGCTCAGGTAGAAGCCAGGCCTTTGTGCTGCGGACAGCTGGAGAGAGTGTGGATCAATAGTGGAAAAACCACAAGCTGAGAGTGAGGTTATGTCATTCAACACATGGAGCAGACTGATACGCAGTACCAACATAATGGTTTCCTAAGATGAAGATTCCCTTTTGGCTGAGATAGAGAAAGTGGAGTTATATTTATGGGATTCTGCGCATCGAGACGTAAGATACTTTACCGGATTCCCAAAGGCTTTATATGTGTAGATAATTTTTCCAGAGCACTCTGTTACTTTACAATTGCTGTGACAGCATTGGATGGATGGGGTGCATGAGAGCTATTGCAGTGTTTAAGGGTATACCATAATCAGCTCGAACGTTTGACATCTATCAACTTATTCATTGAAGTAGATTTTATCTCTGGACACCTCTCATTACTGAGGAAACAATATCAGCTGCATTGAGGCTGCATTTGAGTGTGAAAGATGGTCAGTTTGTGAAGCAATAGCTTATTCCCCACTGACCTCTGTAGTTGTAAACACTGTAGAGCAACTTATCCTGAATCCCATTAAAACACTCCAGGATCTGCACCGCCTGGTAATCAGCCCCATCATAATAAGTAGAGAGACTTTTCATACAGCCATAAAGTAAATAGTTGTGAGGAATACAAATCTGTCAGTCTGGGGTTTGTGAGCTATACTAACATACTGATGAACTTCCATACATTTTCCATAATTAATGCTATGATGGCACTACATTATTTACAAATGTTTACACAAATATAGAAGATAATAATAATGTGATACCATACCAAACATGCCAAATCATAATTGTATTCCATTCAAAAATGTGTTGGTTGTCAGACTGTAAAACTGTGCCATCTGAATAGTCTGCAAGGGAGTGTCTGCTAGCAAGGGTAACAGGAGAAAGAGATG
>NW_017306957.1:316432-319534 GCF_000935625.1 Nanorana parkeri | reverse complement strand
AGAGGGGGAGGGGGGGGGGGGGGGGGGGGGGGGCGGCTCGTCCGAAGGTAAGTTGGGGGTGAGTCTAGAGATGAAGTGAAACATGAAGGGGAGGAAGGGAGGGGTGACTCAAATATACTGAAGCCGTAATACTGGTCTACTACTGTATTATGGCCAGGAATGACAGTTTGTATGTTTTACCTGATGTTTCTAGCTGGTGTGCAGCATTTAGCACCCAGTGCAGTGAGATACGAAGCTTAGCATGGAAAGGTTGGTTTTCATATTTCTGGGGCCCTCTCTGCAGTCTACCTCCACCATTGCAGGGGAAAGCTAAGGATTGGACCAGAGGAACTGACATTAAAAATAGCTAGATTGATGAGAACCCATAGAAGCGGGAGATTTTCCCTCACTTTAAGATACAGAAACAGATGTGAGCAGAATTATCTGCATAGTCACAGGAAATCACATTGGGCACCACCAAAACAGGTGTCCCTAATGGAAAACTTTCCATCAGCTCCAGTTCCAGTGACACTGTAAAACCTTTGATTTCCCATCACTTTCTGTCTATGTGACAGTGGTCACTAGGACAAATAGAGAGGGTGCATATCACATTGGGGACAAAGACAACAATAATACACTTACAGGAGTTGTAACACTTTCACATGTTATCCAAAAACTAAAAGAATTTGCTGGAGATACAGTTTGAAGTGTATGCCGTGACGTCACTCGCACAGACAGTGCTGCCTCTGACCCACCTCTGTACAAGACCTAGAGAGTGAGATACTCATGTGACCAGCTGGAGCAAAGAACATATAGTTATTATATTATAAATGTTCTTTGGGGTCGGATTTAAAAGTTTGCACACAGTCTTGAGATGCGGGCATATAAGACATCCCTTGAATAATCCTTTTTGCCTTTACATATACTTTAAAATTATCCTGTCATTTTTTCAAAAAACTAAACTCTGCTCTTCTCCAGAGATGATCTTGTTGAAAAATCTTCAGCATCCGGCATACTTCTGCGTGTGTTAAATATCAATTTAACTTGCTGCACTCCTGCCGTGCAGACAAAACCACTGAGTGCAGCAGGGGCTGACAGCATCCGACACTCGCAGAAGAACATAAAATATTTTTTTCAGCATGCATTTCTTAGAAGGCAGCAGAGTTAGGTGGCAGAGTGAAGGGTAAGTATTACACTTTTTATTTTATTTTTTGCAGGCTTGGCTCGGGTTACTGTTTTTAAACGGCGACAGAGTCACTTTAAGAAGCTTTGTTGTATCCAAAAGGGTAGCTGCTGAAACATACGTAAATGAATCCTAACAGCAAGTAGCACTCTGCTATGAGTCCTCTTCCGGGGCTCTGTAATAACAGTTACTTTGGCTTCATAATAACCTCCCCTATGGGCTCTATAATAACAGACTCCCCGGAGACCTCATTTGCAACAACTTCATCTGCCGCCTAAGAACTCTGAGCCGGCATAGTAGAACTCCTGTTTAATACAGGCCATTCAGGCAGTGATCCTCAATAGATCCATTGCAGAGTCAACTGCCGATCAGCTTAGATGGGTTTAGATCAGTCGTTCAAAACTTTGCCAGGCAATATGAGTGATACATTTTTCATTGATTTGAACTTGCACACACCCAAACTTGCACATCTGTGCAGGTCCAGGTGTCCGCACTTGGACGCAAACAGTGTACGTCCAAGTGCGGACACCCGGACTCGCACAGATGTGCAAGTTCGGGTGTACATATAACAGCGTACAGTTGTGTCCTCCCATAGGTAAGAACAGGCTGCTGTGCGTAATTACACGCAGCGTCTGTACCTCCCAGAATCGGCCCGTATACAGGCGTGCACACCGCACAGACGTGTATGCCCTGTCTGAATGAGTCCTTAAAGTTACCTATCAATGTAAACATATTGTGTAAACATTGAAAAATATTATTCTGTCCAGTTCTTGGCACTAAATACAGTTGTGCAAATGTTTACATAGCTCAGGCAGAATTTGTAAGATGTGAACCATTTTAAAGAAATCATGAGTGATCAGACCATTTTATATTATGTTTACTGTGATTCAAATGAAACTATTAGGCATCAAAGACTAGCGCAATCATTAAACAAACCATAGCAATAAAAGAAAAAAACGAAATGGTCACACAATCAAAACAGGAATCCCCCACTATGCTTCACGGTGGGGATGGTATGCTTCTCTTCATAGGCCTTGTTGACTCCTCTGCTGACTTAGCATTCATGATTGTAACCATAGAGTTCAGTTTTGGTCTCGTCACCCAAAATTATTTTCTCCTAGAAGATTTAAGGCTTTTCTAGGTGATGTTTGGAGTATTGTAAGCAGGTTGTTTTGAGGCATTGGTGCAACCAAAATAACTATTCTATTTTACAGATTCTGTAAGGTTATATAAACCTCTGAGCACCACTGTATATATTATAAGCTGTTTAATTCTCTTAATAAAAACATACTCTTTAATGATATCATAGATTCATTTACAGTGAAGAGCTGTTAAATTCACTAAAAACAACCAGGTATCACATTTATCTCATCTAATTATTCATTTATTCGTGTAATAGACATTTTTAAAACCTGACACCCGCACCCACCACATGCTTGAGTCCACACTCTTAGCTTTAATGGTTGACAGTTCAGCAGCAAGCATTTCCACTACTTCATGGGAGTAAAGCATTCTTTTTTACCTCAGCCAGGTTAGCTCCCCCAAATCAACATTTTTGTACAAAACTTATGCAGTTGGTTAGATCTGGTAAATTATCTTAGATTAATTGTTGTTTGCGTTAGATCTCACATAGAAGAAGAGATACTAACAGTAATTTTTTGACCAAACAGTTATTTTGAAGCTATTTGTTAGATCCGGTATGATCAGCTAGCTGTTTTGTTAGATCTCACATAAATAAAGACTTATTAAGTGATTAATTAGGGAGGCTAACCCCCTATATTACATTTTATGTCCACAAAACCTAATGTCTCCGTTTTTATGTGAAATATCTCTGTGATTGTGTGAGATAAAACCACTTGATCTTACTGGATCTAACGAAGATCTATTAGCCTGAATGTTTTTTGGCTGTAAAATTTAATATGGAGGGGCTCCCTTGTGTA
>NW_017306957.1:305607-316356 GCF_000935625.1 Nanorana parkeri | reverse complement strand
CATTTAATAGTAGGGATGCACCGATACTGTTTTTTTTTTGCATCGAGTACGAGTACTGATATTTTTTTTTCAGGAGTCTGTAATTATGTGAGATCTAACAAAGCTAGTAGCTGATCATACCTGATCTAACAAATGTCTTCCAAAATAGCTAACTCCTTGGTCAATTTTTTGATAAGGGGGTGTAACGTCCCACCTCGGGGTAGGTGTACCTATGGATCGCAACTGCGGAGGATGGATTGGGGTCAGTATGCAGATGAGTCTCTTATGCCTCTTGGTGGAGTAAGGCTGCGAGCTTACCGCTTGACATCATACCCCGAGCGTTTGTTATAGCGATGCTGTTGGCATCCACTAAGGCAATGGCCTGTATCTGTAAGGTGAGGCAATGCAGTGTGGGGCTAATCACAATCAATGGTATTAGCGGAGTTCATGCAATGGACATGAGACAAAGCACAGCCAACGGTATCAGGAGCGTTCATGCAATGGACATGGGGTAAAGCACAATCAAGGGTAGTAGCAGAGTTCATGCAATGGACATGGCATAAAGCACAATCAATGGTATCAGGAGAGTTCATGCAATGGACATGACATAAAGCACAGTCAATGGCAGCAGCAGAGTTCATGCAATGGACATGACATAAAGCACAGTCAATGGCAGCAGCAGAGTTCATGCAATGGACATGACATAAAGCACAGTCAATGGCAGCAGCAGAGTTCATGCAATGGACATGACATAAAGCACAGTCAATGGCAGCAGCAGAGTTCATGCAATGGACATGACATAAAGCACAGTCAATGGTAGCAGCAGAGTGTTAGGTTCCTGAGGTCCTATCCGGGGAGCCCCGGGTACTTGCGTTTTGATCCCAGAGTTGTTGATCCCGGCAGCTCTGCTCTGTGGTCCGACAAGGAGGTGAGGAGACACTGTGTTGATCAGCGTCCTGCCACAACTGATAGTAAGACGCCGATCAACTATTGAACCGCGGCTTTAAGCCGGCGGCTCGTGTGAAGGGAGGAGGAGCCCTATGACGCGCCTGCCCCTGTTGCTGTCTCTCCTAGACGGTGCAGCCCGAGATCTGCGGTGCGCCTGCGCAGGAGGCCGTCGGACCCTACCCCCGGTCCTAGTGGCGGCACGGACGTGACAGGGGGGCTGATGACGGGTTAGCCCCCCCCCCTCCCCCAAAATAAATGTTAATATATTTTCTTCTATGTGAGATCTAATGCAAACAACAATTGATCTAACCTGATCTAACAAAGATCTAACAAACTGCATACGTTTTGTTCAAAAATTTTGATTTAGGGGAGCTAACCCAGCTGACGTCATTTTCTTCATGGCTCAGCTATGACATACAGTGGAAGTGGGGCAGCCATACAGAGGAACTAAAATTCCTATACGAGCATATGGCAGGGGAACATCATCTTAAATGATAATGTGTTTCAGCTAAAAATGGTGCTCAGTGGAGTTCCCTCTTGCAAAAATGCAGTATGTATCCCCCTGCCCCCTCTCAAGCACTGCAGGCTTCCCTACTCCCCAACCCAGTTTTCCATCTCATTATTCTGTCACAGTTGCAGTTTGTGGGTGGATTTTGTATTTTAATTTCTGGCTTTACCATAAATAAACTGATATTATGCACCAGCACTGACAAGTAAACCTTGAAGGGAATTAATCCATATGTGCACTTCTCAAAAGCTTATCAGAACTGGAAGTAACTAGTATAAAGGTCTGATGCTAGAGAAGATGTATTCCTGTAATTACCTGCCTTCCTATTCAGTTATTCTATTGTTGGACTTGAATGGAAGCTTCTGAGGGAAATCCTTTAAAGTGTTATTAAGCCCTCATTTTAAAAATTACATACAGCAGCATACATCTGCATTTATGCTGTTTGATGATTGCCTTCTGTTTTCTCTTGTAATCGTTCGCAATTTCCATCCAAAGATTCAGGATCTTCTGCTTCCATTTTTAGGGTGGCTCCATCGCCTTGCAGGATCCCCTGGAGTCACCTCTACCACAATCTGAGATCATGATGCCGCACAGAAAGACAGCTTGGAACCCTATGATTGGCTAATTTTCCAGCTCTTTCCCATGCTCTGCCTCCATGGATTTACTGAGGAGTGGGAGGAGAGAATCGACTGAGATTCAGTGCTAGGCATTCATGCGGGTTATAGGGCATGAAGACCTGCTGTGGCACTGAGGGCAGTCATGTAACTGAATTGTTTTAAATTTGCACCCTCCTGACCAGAAATTCAGGGAAGCGGTGCTGGAGCATAAACAGGAAGCAACTTTTGAAGTTCTAAAAACTTACTGGCGACAATTTAAAAAAAAATACTGATATATGTCTGCAGGATGGACCCAGATACTTTAGTGGGGGGAAAAAAAACAGTAGGGTTTAATATAGGGCTGCAACCAATTCATCGATTATGAGAATAGTTGTCAACTATTCTCATTATCGATTAGTTGGTTGGATAACCTAGCTCTCTCCTCCTAGCATTTGAAATTGCAATAGCCAATAGCAGGCTGGCTATTGCATCAGCCTACTACCTGTTGTATTTACATTCAGTTGCCATTTGCGGAATCTTGCCACTGGCAGCTGTCATTCCCTAGCTGAAGCTTTTCAAGCGCCATGTGCTTACTATACAATTATTTTAAAAGAAATATGAAAGGTAGGGAAAAAAAGTCATTTTAGGTTCCGGCCTGACAAATTCTGCTGCGGGAGATGCGTTGCAGTGCTATTGATATAAATGGCACCCCAAACGTGCTTCCAGCCACAGAGTGATTGCCCGCACTCAAACGCACGGTACCACAAGTGCAAAATATTGTGCATGCAGTTTTGTTCTGAAGTAAACTTTATATTTGTAACACGTCATTTGTGTATTTCATTTTAAATTAAGGATGGTTTTTATTTTATTTTTTTATACTATTAATCGAAAAAATAATCGGCCAACAAATTGATTATGAAAATAATCACTAGTTGTAGCCCTAGTTTAATACTACTTTAAGCTGGTCACGGATATGCGGGCACAAAAAAACTGAAAATAGCGATTGTTTTGGCTTTCTGGTTCCCCAGAGCTGGGGGGCTTTTGTTGGAATTAAGAAGCTGCTATATGTGCCTATCTTTAAAATTGCTTTACTTTGCTGCTAGTGTGTGCTAATTAGGATCAATGTATCATCTTCAGCCAGGCAGTTGAGGGGCATTATGAATGTACTGTGTGTGTGTGTGTGTGTGTGTGTGTGTGTATATATGTGTATATACAGTATATATATTTGTGTATGTATATATATATATACAGTATATACATACATACATACACAAATATATATAATGTGTGTATATATATATATATAGTACCGTGCAAAAGTTTTAGGCAGGTGTGAAAAAATGATGTAAAGTAAGAATGTTTTCAGAAATAAAAGTGTTAATAGTTTATTTTTATCAATGAAAAATTGGAAAGTAAATAAACAGAAGAGAAATCCAAGTCATATCAATATTTGGTGTGACCACCCTTTTTCGTTCAAAACCGCATTAATTCTTCTAGGTACACTTGCACACTGTTTTTGAAGGAACACAGCAGCTAGGTTTTGGAAACATCTTGGAGAGCTAACCACAGATCTTCTGTGGATGCCGGCTGCCTCAAATCCTTCTGCCTCTTCGTGTAATCCCAGACAGACTAGATGATGTTGAGATCAGGGCTCTGTGGGGGAAAAAAAACATCACTTCCAGGACTTCTTGTTCTTCTTTATGCTGAAGATAGTTCTTAATGACATTGGCTGTATGTTTGGGGTGGTTGTCCTGCTGCAGAATAAATTTGGGGCCAATCGCACCCCTCCCTGATTGTATGGCATGATGGATAAATATCTGCTTGTATTTCTCAGCATTGGAGACACCATTGATCCTGACAAAATCTCCAACTCCATTGGCAGAAATGCAGCCCCAGACTTGCAAGGAACCTCCACCATGCTTCACTGTTGCCTGCAGACACTCATTATCTTACAGCTCTCCAGCCCTTCAGCGATCAAACTGCCTCCTGCTGTAGCCAAATATTTCAAATTTTGACTCCTTAGTCCAAAGCACCTGTTGCAATTTATCTGCACCCCAGTTCCTATGTTTTGTGAAATAGTTGAGTCGCTTAGACTTGTTTCCACACTGGAGGTATGGCTTTTTGGCCGCAATTCTTCCATGAAGACCACTTCTGGACAGACTTCTCCTGACAGAGATGGGTGTACCTAGGTCCCACTGATTTCCACCAGTTCGGTGCTGATGGGACTGCTGGACATCTTCCGATGTTGAAGGGAAGTAAGCATGATGTGTCTTTCATCTGCTGCATTGTTTCCTTGGCCGACAACTGCGTCTACGGTCCTCAACATTGCCTGTTTCTTTGTGCTTCTTCAAAAGAGCTTGAACAGCACATCTTGAAACCCCATTCTGCTTTGAAATATTTGCCTGGGAAAGACCTTGCTGATGCAGTATAACTACCTGGTGCCTTGTTGCTGTGCTCAATCTTGCCATGGTGTATGATCTGTGACATGAACCTGTCTTCTACAACCTCACCTTAGTAGCGGAGTTTGGCTGTTCCTCACCCAGTATTAGGTCTACTGCACGGCTGTTTCTGTTTCAGTTAATGACTGTGTTTTAACCTACATATGAAATTGATGATCATTAGCACCTGCTTGGTATAATTTGTTAATCATACATCTGACTCTAATCCTACAGAATCCCTGACTTTGTGCAAGTGTAAAGCTGCCCATATACCTGACGATTATCATACGATAATCGCAGGTGATCCCGCTATCGTACGATAACCGTAAGGTGTATGGTCAGCGAGCGACCGCATTTACTGTATGGTCATGCCATTTTCGTATAACCAGCACGCTAGAAAAATTGTACGATTTTCGGAGGGTTAGTAGTGTGATCGCAAGACGAAAGCCGCACGGCCCGTGGTGCACAAGCGCACACTGGTCGATTGGATTGAAATCTGGAGAATTTGGAGACCAAGTCAACACCTTAAACTCATTGTTGTGTTCCTCAAACCATTCTTGAACCATGTTTGCAGTGTGGCAGGGAACATTATCCTTCTGAAAGAGGCCACTGCCATCAGGGAATACCGTTTCTATGAAGGGGTGTATTTGGTCAGCAACAATGTTTAAGTAGATGGTACATGTCAAAGTAACATCCTTATGAATGGCAGGAGTCAAGGTTTCCCAGCAGAACATTGCACAAGGCATCATACATCCTCCACCAGCTTGCCTTCTTTCCATAGTGCATTCTAGTGCCATCTCTTCTCCAGGTAAGCAACATAATCAATGTTATTCACTTCACCTCTCAGTCGTCATAATGTTATGGCTGATGGGTGTATGTATATATATATATATTATATCTCCCAGGGTTCCAAAGATGGCATCCCAGTACTTCCAGAACTTCACTATGGTGACACAACTTTGCAGAGATTCTAATCGTGTCCACACCTTTTACAGTCTGATAGTACAATTCTTGTACAATCTTCTTTAGGTTTACAAACACATATGCAGTATGAGGTCCTACCCAAACAATTGGTTCACCTTATATCCAGTCATGCTGTCCTTGCACTAAGTAGTTCATACATCTATAGAAGGTTGTGCAATCTTATTGTGACATTGTAGCCAGCTTCAGAGTTGCATAAGAATTTTGCAGATGCATCAACCCAATGGTCAATGACAAAAACAAAGGCATCAGTTGAGGGTACAGTTGAGTTTAGTTCATTTCAGGTGGTGGGAAGGTGGCTTTTTTTCTCCATGTATTTTCCCTTGACTGATAGGCAGTATGCAACGTTTTTGTTAAGATATTTTTTTTCGCTTCCAAGTGATGAGCTGTCTTGAGAGGACCCAGCTGTTTTATCCACTTCCTCTACTGCTTTCACACCACTGAGGACACTATGTCTCCATTTTTTCACTTCAAATATTAGTTCATAATTTATCAAAAACATGAGCTCACGCTGTATTGGTAATATACCTAACCACAGAAGAAAACATATCAGCCACAGCTGCTGCATCAGAGGTCCTCTGTAGTCTCAGGATACAGTCCTCTGTAGTCTCAGGAAGTTTCATGTAAAGCATGTTTCCTTTTGGTCAAACAATGATAAAATCTTTCATCAAAAATCACACACACATTTCTGCAAGACTGAGAAGTTTGTTCTGTGCCCTGTTCAACAGTTCTTAAGATTTTTAACATTACCAATGTAAATTAAACATTTGCATCAGATTTTATAGAGAGAGATTGGAAAACGATGGAGCCAACCTCCAAAAGAATAATAATTTTGTATAAACAATATATATGTGTATACGCCCAAACATCACCATATAGATGAATATTCCTCAACTTACTGGGTATAGGAAGCCTCCACTGTGGCCCTGACACCACCAAGGAGCACTATAAATTATTCAGCATATGTAATGCTTCATAAGACTGTCAGGGACTGCGGACATATTATAGGAAGTGCTCAGTGGTGGTGGACATGCCACAGGAAGGGTTGGAGACTGGGGTCATGGAACATGAGACTAAAAACCTGTTACATGAGACTTCTAGCGATTTCTGCCATTAAAGCCCATTTACAAATCTGTGCTCTCCATCTGACAACTAATTGCTGGGGTCTAAAGGACCACACAAGTACCTAAGTGTAAATGCAGTGTAATTGTTCTGAGTGATCTGTAGAAGACCTTTTTTTTATTTTTCTGTCTGCTCTGGGCAGGGCAAGGGTAAATTCTGATTATATGGGGTCTGCCCATCGCTTTGCCTTCAGCAAGCCCAAAGGTGTTTTTTTTTTTTTTTTTTAAATGGGCCGTTCTGTGTTCAGAGGTGATTTTAACATTTACTGCCTGGAGGGATTGACAAGTGAAAGTGGAATCAGGAAAAGAAGAAGGAATACGCCTCCATCATCCTATTCTCACATCCATTCTATGTATTCTGTGCCCTGCACTACTGGATCAGTATTCTGTCTGCAAAGGAAGTGTAGATCATCTATTGATCTATCTGCTGAGCCTTTCCCTCTTCAAAGCAGAAAAACAGGTGGGACAATGTTTTATTAATTCAGTTCAGAGGTGTTCTTTTATGTGTGCAGATTATACTAAAGTATCTTACATCGCCCTCTCAGGTAATGTCTGTTTATTCTTTCCTTTCCTTTTATTCATTCTCTTCTTTTCTTTTTCATTCTTTTTTATTACTTTTCTTTCCTTTTCTTTCTCCCTCTTCCTTTTCTTTTCTTTCTTTCCTTCTTTCTTTCTCTTTCCTTTCTTTCCTTTCTTTTCTTTTCTGTTCTTTCCTACCACATCAAAACTTTCTCTGCAATGAATAAACCCCATACCCCATAAAATGTGTTCTTTTGTAAGCAAAAGAACACATTTAAAAGTCATAAAAGATCCCACTGAGTGAAAAATAAGCAGCAAAATGTTCTATATGTCAATGAGCAGCAGGGAAAATATTCAAGATGACGTGGGTTATTTTCTAGGCTCTCTGATAGTAGACCTCTAATTTTGTTCCATTACATTAGTAAAATTATGCTATTATTTCATTAACCGGTAGAATGATTTGTGCCTGAATAAAATCCTGATTGGCTCATTCTTTACACGCACTGGGAGCCATCGGCTTTACAATCCATGTGATCTTAATAATAAGCAGGCACAATCTGGTTCACAGCGACGGCTTTTTGCCTATGACTTTGCATCATACCTTGCAATGGGAGTATATTCCAATAGTTGTCAGTAAAATGTCTGACAGCTGTGTATTATATCAGTAAGACAGGAACAGAGGCCTGCACAGGAGCAGAGACGTAAACTAAATGCAATATTAATTGTGCAAAGGGTCAGCGGTGAAAGGCAGAAATAATGCACAGTACAGAGCTCAGAGGTGAAAGACAGAAATAACGCACAGTGCAGAGGTCAGCAATAACGCAGAGGTCAGCGGTTTAAGGCAGAAGTAACGCACAGTACAGAGGTCAGAGGTGAAAGGCAGAAATAATGCACAGTGCAGAAGTCAGCAATAACGCACAGTGCAGAGGTCAGCGGTGAAAGGCAGAAATAATGCACAGTACAGAGGTCAGAGGTGAAAGGCATAAATAATGCACAGTACAGAGGTGAAAGGCAGAAACAACGCACAGTGCAGAGGTCAGCGGTGAAAGGCAGAAATAATGCACAGTACAGAGGACAGTGGTGAAAGGCAGAAACAACGCACAGCACAGAGGTCAGCAATAACGCACAGTGCAGAGGTCAACGGTTTAAGGCAGAAATAACGTACAGTGCAGAGGTCAGCGGTTTAAGGCAGAAGTAACGCCCAGTACAGAGGTCAGCAATAACGCACAGTGCAGAGTCAGTGGTTTAAGACAGAAATAACGCACAGTAGAGGTCAGCAATAACGCACAGTGCAGAGGTCAGCGGTGAAAGGCAGAAATAATGCACAGTGCAGAGGTCAGCGGTGAAAGGCAGAAATAACACACAGTACAGAGTTCAGCAATAACGCACAGTGCAGAGGTCAGCAATAACGCACAGTACAGAGGTCAGTGGTGAAAGGCAAAAATAACGCACAGTACATAGGTCAGCAATAACGCACACTCTGCAGGAGTGTGCAGAGGTGTGCAGGAGTGTGCAGAGGTCAGTGGTTTAAGGCAGAAATAACGCACAGTACAGATGTCAGCAATAAGGCACAGTGCAGAAAAAAGCGGTTTAAGGCAGAAATAACCGGGACTTACAGTGCACATGGCTGACCTGATTCAGGTGCCTTTTTCCTCTCCTGGTGGTGGGGGGGTGGAAGGGGTACAGCGATGTGTCCTCCATGTCCGACTTGAAGTCTCCCTTCAGGTCCCGTGCTGTACTGCCGGCCAGCCAATTGGAGCTCTGCAGTCTTCCTCCCAGCCTATGGCAGCTAACGTGGGCGGAGGAAGACTGCAGGTGATGGACAGCCAGCTGAACTGATTCTCCTTTCTCTTCTCCTCCTCCTCGGCCGCTGCAGCTATAGAGAGGCTGAAGAGGAGAAGAGAAGGGGGAGAGCTGAACGGGTGATCGCCGCTGCTGAAGCGGCAGCAGTTTCCCCCCTTGTCGATGCCCCCCCCCCCTGATGAATTTCCACTAGCCAATTGCAAGGGGGCGAGTGGAAGTTTTGACCCCTGTTATAAACAATTACACTCCAGAAGATATTATTTGTTGTTAAAGTGCAAACAATCTGGTTTCAGTGATCACTCTAATACTGTGCCTGTCCCATAAAATGATTGAAATGTTATTGTTTAGTCACAGTAATTAAGAATTGTTATTGAACTTGTCAAATCTTCAGACTTATACCAATTATTAATATGCTTTGTAAGGACTCTGCTTCTACTGCTAGTTCTCAACTTAGAATAACTCCCTGCAAGTAAATAAAAGCTTGAAATAATGAAATACATTAAATATATGTATAAAATAACCCTTCAATTAAATACCGTGTTTCCCCGAAAATAAGACACTGTCTTATATTTTTTTTGCCCCCAAAAACCACACTAGGTCTTATTTTCAGTTGATGTCTTATTTTTATTTTTTTAATGTGCAACAAAATGTACAACAATCTAAAGTTATTCATGTACAACAATCCAAAGTTATCTGGTATCACTCCGACTGTCACAGTAACTGGCGCTCTAGAGGAATATTGGCTAATGCGGCTCTGCTCCCTCTGCCGCCGCAGCTTTGCTTTCTACAGCGCCGGCTTCCTTTGCCATCAGGGACAGCGGTGCAGCAGTGGGGACATCAGACAGTGGACCGTGTGGTAAAGTACAGTACCATTTACCGGTACACAATACATTACAGTACCATTACATTAAGCAGTGCCTTCAGGGGGACTGCAGTTGGTGAAGTATGGTACTGGAGTGCTCCCTGTAACTGCGCTGTCTTGAGGGAGTCCCCTGTCATCCCCTTAAAACCGTATGTCCCTGCAGGCTGATACCATGTCTCCTGCAAGTTCCCTCTCACATGCTACCACCAAACTAGGTCTTATTTTCAGGGTAGGTCTTATATTACAGGAATCTTGAAAAATAGTGCTAGGTCTTACTTTCGGGGTAGGTCCTATTTTTGGGGAAACAGGGTAGTAGCTCTACTGAGTGTAGTATCTAAGGGGTTTTTACAGGCCAGATGGCAAAGCATACTGTATTGTTCATATAGATATTTAAGTGCCATCAATTAAATGAAACAATATTCAGCATTATTGTAATCTGACTCCACTGAATGGTTTGAGAGTGATTAGTGCCAAATGGAAGGGTGCCAAACTGTACATAAATGTTACATAAAAGTCCTCATCCTTTGATATTAGCTTCAATAGAAGGGAAACTTTAGTTCTTTACATGACACTTGACCTTCTTTTTTTTAATACATCTTACCTTTTAAACGTGTCTGTGTAGCTGGCCTTTACAAGCTTCTTTCTCAACTTCCAAGTGATAGGAAACTGTGACTGTCCCCATAAAAAGGATACGGACAGACTGAGCTTCCTCCCATTTACATACAATGTTCTAGATCTTTAACTCTTTGTAAGGACAGACAGTGTTCAAATCTAGTTTACAAGTGATAATGAGATCTGCAAGCAACAGTACAGAGATTTTTTTAGGTTTTAGGTAGCGCCTGTACATATAATTGCTAGATGGAGAGATGTCTCCAATGTAAGGCTCCACCCCTTTCCAGTAAAGCCATAATGAGGTTTGTTGTTCTTTTAAATCTGTGCTTCCCAATTATAATCTGCTGTGTTGAAGGTTGGGGTTGAGGAGAGGGGAATGGGG
>NW_017306957.1:239832-305440 GCF_000935625.1 Nanorana parkeri | reverse complement strand
GTATAATCATTGTGGTGCCAGCAGTAGGTGGGCAGATCTTGGATTTTACCAATAAAGCTCCTGTAATATTTAAGAAGGCTGCATGTGATTTGACTTGCTGACAACCACACAGACCTATAATATCAATTTTGGATGCAGTTGGCCTATAAACAACTACAAAAAACTATAAATACAGTGGATAGTTCTCTTTAATTTTTCCCTATATTAAATGTGCTGATAAAAGCACATAATGGTTCATAGAAAAAGACATACTTTCACGTAGTGGCCCAAATAACTCCTTGACAAGTTTTTTTTTTTAAATTTACTTTCAACTCACATGGATTAGTATAATATATGCAGATAGATCAATACAGAGAATACCAGAATCCTCAGAAGTTCTGCCAGGTGGTTTATAGATGGCTGGGAACTCGGGAAAAGCTGCTCAACGTAAACATTTCCAGGATCCCTTTAGTTGTGTATTCTCCTTGTTCACTTTTCTGTATAACAGAAACAGTAATACACCCTCCTGAAGAAGTGATCGAACACTACCACGAAATGCGTTGATTTACCAGAAAATATCCAAAACTCTTTCTTGGACTCCAAGCGCCTCTGTTCACCTTCTTTGAGGTAATCCTCATTTTTGGGAAAACCCCTTCAGCTACTTCATATGATATCGGGGACTAGAGTGGTCTAGCCCAAAGATATTCCCTAAAGAGCAGTGAGGACGACTTCTAACCTGCCCCAGGACCGACATCATATTCCCTGCAAGCCTTTTCAAATGGATGCCTGAGACCCCTTCCAAGGCAGATGATGCAAGCAACCCAATCGATGTGAGTATTAGTATTTCAAACAACGTGTTAACCGAATTCTGTCTGTACTTTGAAAAGATTACACATAGACACAGAAGTGCATTTAGTAATGTACTCCTGTGATCCAAACTCAGCATATAGTGGGCCACTGCCAGTTGGGATCCACCCCGCTGCCCAAATGACAGCTCGATCTGCCTCTCTAGAGGCAGAGCCAGCTGTGCCCTGTCTGTCCCTACAATGAGTGCTGGAGGAATAGAGAGGGGAGAGAATTCCTGCAGGGAACAGAGACTGGCAGTCTTAGCTTACTGCAGTGAAAAGCTCTGAGCGATCAGTGGTTTCTAATCGCTCAGTTCTCGATCTATAGAGCCAGCGTGTGACACACAGGGGAGGAAAGTAGCTTGATTTGCTGTGTTTGAGGAGACACACACAGCTTACTAGAACAGACAAGGGTGACTGCATAGCTCTCACATTGAGAAGGGAGTAACTATAAAACAGGAAGTCAAGACCAGTGCTCATGGGACCAGCAGATTCTGCAGGAAACTAAAACTTTTGAACATCTAGAAGCAGCATCCATCATAAGTGATTTCATAAGCCTTTTGAAATAGCTTAAAATCCTTTTCACTTAAATATAACTTTAATGTCTGAGCCATGGAACTTTATCATTGCTTGCTGTAAGCAATGCATGATGGGATATGTATTCTTGAGAAATCGAGATAGCCTCACATTAAGCAGCAGGGAAAGAGATGCAAAGCACACTGGGAATCCAGGAAGTTGGTGAAAGTGATGGGCAGACAGAAGGCAGCACTCACTACATAAAAGGGATTTTTTTCAAGTACGTTATGGTTGCATTAACAAAAACAACTCTAGTATGTATTCCTACTACAATGCTGATGTTATATCAGGATAATATATGGAACTTTACAACTCCTTTAGGAGCAACAAAACTGTGTATTCTATTCTCATCAGAAAGGTGCGCTTGCTCTTAAAAATTGCATTGCTCCGTGCATGGCCAAGATGGTAAAAACGCCTTTTAGTTTCTTTCTTTGGATCGCTGCTTGCTGCATGCTGATGTACATAATAGCAGTTGGCAGTTATTTATTTTTGTCTGCAGATCCAATAATTAAT
This sequence comes from Nanorana parkeri, assembly GCF_000935625.1. Lineage (NCBI taxonomy): Eukaryota > Metazoa > Chordata > Amphibia > Anura > Dicroglossidae > Nanorana > Nanorana parkeri. The sequence continues at coordinate 303,527 of NW_017306957.1, read as the reverse complement.
TCAAGAGAATAAGGTCTGTGGCTGTTTGGTGTTGATATTTCTCTCCCTGCTCTGTGCTGTAGGGCTCATTCTGAAGAATTCAGTCTAGATCGATCCGACTCACAGTAAGTTTCTGCATGGTATGACTTACAAAAAAAACAAAACCTTGTACTAAACTGAAAAAACACTGTTATCCAGGTAAAAGGAATAGAAATGTCACAAAGGATGTTTTGCATGTTCTTTTAAAAGAGAAACTCTAGTGTATTTTCAGGGATATGTGATATAAACCTTGGGGTTTATTTACTAAAGGAATAGAGGTTGTTTATAGAGGATGCAAAGTGAACGTTGATAACTAAGGTGAACCTGTGCTCATCCTTAATACCCAATCAGGCAATTTTAAAGTCAGAATTTTTCCTAGGGCATGATTGGTTAATTAAAGTGGACATAACTTTACCATATTTACTATGCTTGGTGACCATTCACTAAATCAGCACCATTTTCCTCAAAGCAATGCTTGACAAAATATAAAGTTTTACACGCTTGCTGTTAGGGCAGAGGCAGTGGGGACACAGACCACTGCAACCGGCAGCAGAGGGGAGGAGAGACCACTGTGACTGCATTCCCCCGGTGCCGCTCCGTTCCTTAGCTGCCGCCCTGTGCCTCCACTGCCTGCCCTGTTCCCCTGCTGCTGCCCCCGTTCCTTCTCTGCCTCCACTGCCCCCGCTGCCCGCACCGTTCCCCCGATGCTGCCCTGTGCCTCCGTTGCCCGCCCCGTTCCTCCTCTGCCCCCCGTTCTTCCTATGCTCCCCCTGTGCCTCCACTCCATCTAGAGGCTGGGAGCCATACCCAGCCTGCTATTTAAAATGCAATAGCAGTCTGGCTATTGCACCGCCCACCGACTGCTGTCAATCAGCAGAGGAGGACTTGATGGAGAACTTTCTCCTTCAGGTGCCTTTCAACTGCTGATTGACAGCAAGCAGTGGGTGGGTGCAATAGCCAGCCTGTTATTGGCTATTCCAATTTGAAATATCCAATAGCAGGCTGCCTATTGCTCCCAGCAGTGAAGTAAAAAAAAAAGTTAAAAAATAAAGTTAAATAAACTAAAATGAAAAAGACTAAAAAATTTGAAACAGTTAAAAAAAAGTTAAATAAAAATTTAAAATGCAAACAAAAACATTATGTTAAATAAAGTAAAATTGAAAATACAAAACATTTTTTTTAAGTGTGTTATTTTATTATATTGGCTTAGTGTTTTACAATTCACATTATTTTAAATAATAGGGGAGCCTGCTGTTTTCAATCAGGTTAGATTTTTGATCTTCTGGAACAACCACTAATTTCAGGGGTTAGGGTGCAGCTGGCTCTAAGTCTTAGGTGGGGGTGCTGGTAGCTGTGAGTATATGTGGGGGTGCAGATACTTCTCAGTTAGAGGTGGCAGCAGGGCATCTGTCCAACCTGAGGTGTTGGCAAAAGTTATTACAGAGTGAGGGTGCCAATGCTCCTGAGCTTTATGCAGGGTTGCTCGAAAAGTCAGTCCAAGATGGGGTGCTAAAGGCTGTTAGAGAACTAAAGCTAAACCTTTTTTTTTGGCTCTAGACCTCTTTCAGGTCACAAGAGAACATTTACTAATGAGCTACTACCTGCTAAATGCTGACAGGTCAGAGCGGTGCTGCAGCCGGGAAAGATCCTGTCAATATTGTCAGGGTCCACCCCGCTGCCTGATTGACAGCTGGCTCTGCCACTCTAGGGCCAGGACCAGCTGTGCCCACCCCCTCTCCTGTACTTCGCTCCAATAAGCACTGGAGGAATAGAGAGAGGGTAGGGCGGCATCCCAGTGGGGAGCAGAGACAGTCACCACTCTCTACAGGTAGAAGACCCTGAGTTGACGATCAGCGGTTTGTGATTGCTCAGTTCTCAATCTATAGAGCGGGCTCTAAGTATTGGGAATAGTACATTTTACTCTCACAAAACTTCTCCTTTAATGAAATGTTCAAGGAATAAAAAATAAAATGTGCCTATTCTGTGAGATTATTGTACAGCTGCATACATTAGAATGCAGAGATCCTATACTAGCGCCTGATTGTTCTATAGTGTCACCCGCAGATTGCTCATTATAACACAGAGACTCAGCAGGGAGCGTGGAACTCAGCAGTGCTGCATTGTACAGTGATTTCAGCAGGCCTGACTCAGGTTGTGTGGGTGTACCCCCCTCTCCTCTTCAATCCGAACCCCCCTTTCCATAATTACCTCTCACTCTCCCTCCGTTCCTGCTCGTGTACAGCATCAATATGGGGTACCATTAGCCAAGTCTAATTAGTATGAGCAGTACAACATGTAACAAAACACAGCTATTTATTTATAGTGTGTGTATATTAAAGGCTTTTTTATAACTTACTCCACTGCTGTACAATAACTAATCTGCACCTCCAAACAGCGCCAAATGTATTATAATGATCTGCTGTCCAATTTCAAGAGGGTTTTTCTTAAAAAGGTGGATTAATAGCCTTTGTTTCTTTAAGAGGATGGATTTACGCCTTAAAGGATTTGTGCACTCTAAAACAAAGTGCACTAATCCTTTTGGTACCTTTACGAATACCTCACCACTCCCTTCTGCTCTGCACAGATGCATACTTACCAAGTTCTGATGGGTCCTGCCTCTATTGTTTGTTACATCCTGTGGAGGTCGCCTCCTTCTTCTGGCTGTGCCTGTGAAGTACATCCCCATTGACTTATATGGGTTCATTTCCCAGCTTGGAGATGGATGTAGACAAGTCCCATAGAAATCAATGGCGATGTACTGCACAAGGGCAGACAGGAGGAGGAGATGTCCGCCACTGGATGCAAACAAACAGCGGAGGCTGGGCCGGTTGGAACTTGGGAAGTATACATCTGTGCATGGGGAGGGAACGGTGAAACATTTGTTTTAAAATGTACCAATCATGACAGGGGAGGGGCTGGATTCCCCCCTGCTTGCTCCGATCCGCCAGCGCTGTCTGGCGGATCGGACGGGGGAGGGGGCGGGTACAGCTAGCTCTGCCTCTAGATAGGCCGAGCCAGCTGTCACTCACGCAGCTGGGCGGATCCCGGCACAATTGTCGGGATCCGCTTCAGCTGCGGCGTCTCAGTATACCGCGAGCTACAGCTCGCGGTATACTGAGCCTAGGGTGACGGGAGGACGCTAGTTTGTGTCCTCCCGTTACCTTAGGGAGAACTATGGGGAAAAGACTTAACCCCATAGTTCTCCTTTAAAGAGAAACCATTTTTTTATTTTTTTTAGACTTTTTATCAAGTTTACCCAGATGTCATTTTTGAGACATACACATTGACTGATTAGCAGAACCTCAATATAACACAAAAATTAAGTCTAAAAAAAACCCCAATCACTTGATATGAGGAGTTGTGCAATGCTGGAGTGCCTTATATTTTTCCAGCAGAAGACTTAAAAATATAGGAACCATATTCTCTTGTAATCTTCGCATCCCTTCTATGCTATATAGTTGCCTAGTATAAGGAGCATGATAACACTTTTAAAGCATGCAGTTCTGCAGATTTTGCGTCACTGCCATGTCTCTGTTTCCTACCAGTGACATCTCCACATTGGTGACACCCATCCTGAGCTTTCTGCATTCTGTAAGCCTACCTTAAAACTAATTCTACCTTTTACAATCATGTTCCATGTTCCATCCATATTTGGAAAGGAACATGGGGCTATTCTGCAGCACCCCACCCTCAACCTGCCTCCCCTCCCATTTACCTGAATCATGGGGTGCTTCTTCCTTCCAGCTTCTGTTTGTTTTTTAATTCAGTGCAGCTGTGCCTGGCTCTGCCACCATGTGAGCATAAAAAAACTACAAGTCTTATCTACCTCCGCACTTATAGTCCATTTATAACATCGTCCATCTCCATAGCCAAAGGTACATACCGCGGTATGGACAGAGGCTGGAGGAAGAGTCTGTAGGATCCTGAGCATTGCACCCGCTATCCACTGATCGTGGTTGCAATGCTTTGCAAGCTCCAATGCATAAAAAGAATAAATGCACATTTCTTCTTTTTGCAATATGGGTGCATTTACTTATGTTTTGCAAAAAGTGGAATTTGCACTGAGACTTTCACTTTGCTGATCATCTGTTTACATAGCATGCTGTCAATTTAAGTTCTCTATCTGAGGGCTTGTTTTCACCATCACCAGACCATAACGTTTTTTAAACGCCCCAGAAATACATTCCCATGTATTCCTATGGTATTTTAGGGCTGTAGTTCCCACCAGTGCAGTCTGTTCCAGTGCTTTAAAAAAAAAGTACTGCAGGCATGATTTTTTCTGGTCTTGAAAACACCAGAACTCGACAAAACACATATAAACGCACTGGAACGAAAGTAAAAAAAAACCCAGAAAAACACTACTGGTCATCTTTGATAACCGAGTCAACATTGTACCACTACGTTATGGAAAAGGGCATTTCCACCTGAACATTGGTGACGTTGGATGTGTCCTGCAAAGATGGTGGACAAACATTTGGACACAGACAGTTTTGTCACCTATGTACAAGAATGTCCTGAGCTTTATGACCCAAAATACATACAATGAGCGAATTTCGGCAGTTCTTGATTAATCGGCTGAAATTCCCTCAGTGGATGGCCTTGTCGGCAAGGTCCCACCTGACGTCCTTCCATAGCAAAATAGAAGGACCTGGGTGGTAAACTGTTGTCCAAACATTGCCTGTATCCATTCAGATTTAGGCACTGTTTAGGTATTTTGACTGCTGGTGGGGTTGACTGTAAAAATACAAAAGCTGCAGTGGGAAATGTATCCATCAACGCTAAACAGGAATCTAGGGATGTGGTAGGGATGTTTCCATTGCATATATACAGTATGTGGGGGCATGGCAGGGATTTGTCCATTGTCTATATATACAGGTGAAACTCGAATAATTAGAATATCATGCAAAGTTCATTTATTTCACTAATGCAACTTAAAAGGTGAAACTAATATATGAGATAGACTCATTACATGCAAAGCAAGATAATTCAAGCCGTGATTTGTCATCATTGTGATGATTATGGCTTACAGCTCATGAAAACCCCAAGTACCCCAAATCCACAACCTCAAAAAAGTAGATGATTACATGCAATCAATAAAACAATGATTGTACATAGAACAATATCGGACCTCTGAAAAGTACAAGCATGCATATGTACTCAGTACTTGGTTTGGGCCCCTTTTGCAGCACTTACTGCAATTACTTTTGCATGATATTCTAATTATTTGAGTTTCACCTGTAAGTGGGGTGGTGGCATGGGTGTGTCCATTGCCTATATATAATTGGTGGTGTGGTAGGGATGTGTCCCTTGCCCATATAGATTGTGCTGGAAGGTGTCCATCTTTCTCATCCCAGAAAGTTGTGGGGTTAGGTTTAGACCCCTACTGCATTAACCAGCTCTACCTTGTACACAAGCAATAAGTCAGAGGCAATGCAGAAATCCACATGTGACATCAGCCTTTGTGTGGAGTCCTCAGATAGAAGCAATATTTACTGATAAGTGGATTCATTTATCCCAGGAAATTAGCAAAACATGAGCAACCAATTGTGTGATTGTTGCAGTGGTAAATTAAATGTTCTCCTATTCATCTGCAGAAACAAGCGGTGGCGTTTTCAATTTACAGATGTTTGATTTTGCTTTTGTTTTTGTAAGTCGCGCTGCGTACGGGAATGCGTCTCTGATTGTCTCAGCTGTGTCTCATTAGCATGAATGCAAAGGAGCCCTAAGAAGTGATTACATGTTGACGCCAAGAAAAGGAAAGTGCAATTTGAAGTATTAAGTCCTGCACTGTGTAGCCTGATCTCATACAATACCAACTATGAGGGACACCCCCCAAACATTTGGGGCAAAGATGTGTCTAGGTCCCTTCTATAACTGCCGTCGTTTAAGATAGAGAAATAAAATACTGAGCATCTATACTTCATGCTGAAAATAAACAGTTTTATGAATTTGCAGACACTGACAAGGGCTCACCTTTGCCAAAAAAACAAGCAAACAAACTACAAGATGAATTCCAGGCAACAAATTCAATTACTGCAAATCCAGCAAACACTGCATCTGTGTCAAAGTCAGACTATTTACACAATGTATTTAATCAGCTTGTAATGTAATTACTCTAATCAAAATATGCCAGAGAGCGGCTCACCTGTGCAGTAAGTGGGTCTGCTTACTTTAGCAAGTGGTTATAAGAAAAGTTTTGGTCCTGACACTTTAATGCATCAGTTTTTCTGTATGAATGAGACACCAAGTAACCTGCAGTCTGAATGATTGGGGATTCCTCGCTTGTATCACTAGAAGGGGTTCCCGGATCACCAGAATAAAGACAGAAGGAAGTAGAACGGACTAGAGCACTATTGCAATAACTGGATAAAAAACTGGAGGGGGGAGTGGTAAAATGTATGTTCAAGCAGTTCACATTAAGGCTAAACTCTAGGCACAAAACTTTAATTACTTCCGTAACCACAGAGGATGTAAATCAACTTTGTGTGTAGCAAATGTCTTTACAAACTCAAATATCACCTTGTAAAAGTAGCAGTGACGTCATCACTTTTTGTACATAGTCTGTACAGAGAGCAGTGGGAGGGACCCAGCAGGCCCCACCCGCTACAGGCTGCCTGCAGAAAACTGCAGGAGGGGGCGTATACAAGACTAGTCACCCTGCACAGGTGGAGAGAGCAGCAGTGATTGATCTTTATTACAGAAAGCACAGAGACAAAGTTTCACACTGGATTCATGTACAAATCTGGAAGACATAAAGCAATCCAAGATTTAAGTAACAATACACATGACACTTTTATTAAATGTTTGCTTATGCTGGAATTCAGCTTTAAATGCATTTTAGGTTACAGTTCTATGCTTTGTGAAGGTGCCATTTCCAAATGAGAACATCTCAAATGATGGATTAATAGGGTCGAGAACTGGAGCCTTCAGCTCTTCCATCACTATGATCAAGAAAGAAGAAAGGAAGAAAATGTGGTGTTATCTGTAAGATCTTATTGGACCTTAGAACAAGCTGTGTTATGCTGGTTCACTGGGCGAATTCACTTCACAACTTGCCGGGATCATTGTTTCTGGTGATGGGTTCTCATTGAAGTAAACACTGTGGCTTATTGTCACTTTGTCAGTCTTTGGGTGGAGGATTCTATATCCCGTACTTTGTTCACTATAGCCCACCAGAATACCCTCAATAGCTGTGTCCTCCATTTTGGATCGCTTCTTCTTTGGAATATAGGCATAAGTTTTACATTCAAATACTGTAATGTGCTCTAAGCTAGGCTTTGATCCATGCCACATTTCAAATGGGGGTGCTTTCAATGGCTTTTGATGGTGGTCTGTTCTGTATGTATGTTGCAGACATGACTGTTTCTCTCCTGTACTTCTTAGGTAGGTTAGCATCTGACAGCATGAATCTGGCCAGTTCTATAAGAGTGCGATTTTTCCGTTCTGCTACACCATTTTGTTTAGGAGTGTATGGTGTGGCGGTCTGGTGTACTTTACCTTGTTTAGATATGATTCCACTTCCTTACTGATGTATTTCCCTCCATTGCCTGTGCGTATAATTCCTGGTTTCCATTGGAATTTTTTGCTGGACATGGCTACAAAGTTTTTCTGATGTTTCATCCTTCCTGACTGATGTGGGAATAGATGAGATAAAATGACACCACTCTTAGCTTCATGCGTTCCATGAATAGGACCTAATTGTTTTCTGTGAGTTATTATACTTTAAACAATTGTATTGCTCATTCAACTACTTTACTTAAAGTACACCCACCATTAATTAGCAGAAAGATATGCACTATTGTCAGTTTTTTATTGCATGTATCCTAGAAAGAATACATAACACGCTTGGCATGTTTTAATTTTATTAAGGACATTTATTTTCTTTTTGTTTCCTTGAATGAATAGCATCATCATCATAATTAACATTATTGGAATCGCTATTGTTCTAAATAGTGAAAATGAATTTCATGTTCATAGTTGTATTTTTTAAGATTGCACAAAAAGGGGAAGGATTAGAACTAGGGATGAGCCGAACACCCCCCTGTTCGGTTCGTATTCAAACATTCGAATGGCCGAAATGTTCGAATACGAAATTGAACTCAATGCAAGTGTATGGGGGTCGAATGTTCGACCCCCACACAGTTGCCGGTACATGTAATAAATACAGTGTACTGGCCCCCTTACCTCCGCTGCTGTCCCGGCCTCCGGTCCCCTGGTCCGTCCACTCGCTGTCCCGGCCTTCGGTCCCCTGGTCCGTCTGCTCGCTGTCCCGGCGGTCCGTCGGCTTTTCTCCTTCAGTCCGGCCGCGGCTCCTCTGCCCCGCCCCCCTGCCTCCACTTCGTCTGCAGGCTGGGAGCCATACCTTCAGGCCCCTCCTCCGCTGGGCCCTGATTGGGCAAAGTCTTGCACCTGACCTGTGGTCAGGTGCAAGACTTTGCCCAATCAGAGCTTCAGTCGAGCACTCGAACTGCCGATGTTCGATTCGAACTCATGTTCGAATCGAACACTTGGCCCATCCCTAATTAGAACCTCTATTAGGTTTTTATTACTGACTCGTCTGCTTTTTTCACTAAATGCACTATATAGCTTCCTATGTCTGCTCGCCATTTCCTTTTTTTAACCACTCCCCTTAAACAGTTTAGCCACGGACAGTTTTTGGCGCAGCACATGCTACTTCCATATCATCCTATGAACTGTTCTTTTAGGGAAACATCTCTGTGTCTCTGATGTCTTTAGTGCTTTATTTCTACTTCTTTCATAGATTTTCCTTTTGGGCAGTATTTGCTAAATCTACAGGTCACATTATTTTTAATTGCAGGAAATGTTACTCTACTAATCTGTCGCCAATTAAAATATTTTTTTTTCCTGTGTTCCTATCAGAAGCCATTACAGTCAGGCAGCCTTTGTCTTAATTGGGAAAGGATTATAAAGGTCACAACAAATATCCACTGTTATGAAAGGTACATAGAAATCCAGAGGGAGGCTCGAAGGGTGCAGCAATCTATAATTACGGGAACAAAGAAACCAAAACCACCAAGAAAAGTGACTGTGTTCAACATGTAGTAATATGTAGTAACATAGTTCTAGCCAACACTATTAAAGGTGACCTGCCAGAAACTTTACAAATCTACATAAATACTTTCCTGACTTGTGACAATTTACCACAACAGTATTATTTAAAAGGAAAAATCTTTTAAACTGTGTTTACACAGCCATCGACGCTGATACTTGTCATGCACACCTGCAGCCGTGCATTTAGCGTAGCTTGCTGGTGTGGATAGACCCCTAGGGGTCTATTTATAACCAATTCACAAAGTCATTCATAGGAAATAAATATTGCATATGCTCCTAAGCTCTATCTAGTAGCCATAATGCAGTATTACAAGGAAATAAGTATTTCCTATGCTCCTAAGCTCTATCTAGTGGCCATAATGCAGTATTACATTACATACGTTCGACCTGTTGGCCGACCCGAAGCCACTCGAAGCAAGCCGATGTACGGCTGATTTCAGGCGATGTACGGCTGAAATCAGCCGTACCAGCCTGAAGTGAATAGCCGAACAGTGTTCGGCTCACTTCACTTCAGATCGGTCATTCACTCGGCTGCCCTCGGCAGCTTGGTGAATAGACCCCTATATCTAAGTACATATATTTTGCGTCTATTCGCACACAACAAACGTTCAGAAAGATCCGCAGGGTGAATGGTTCTCCAGATTGGTTAGAAATTAACCCCTTTGTCTTACATTACTTGACATACATGCACTTACAAAAAGTGGATAAACTATAAGACTAATGTTTTGGAATAGCTCACATCTAATGCTCCCTGACACCTAGAAAGAAAATGGTCTGCTTTAATTCTAAGAAATCCAGAATTGCCTTATTTAAAGGATCAGTCCACCCATAAGTAGAATTTTATTTATCAGTAATTAGTCCCTGGGGTCCTATATGTCATAGATGCTCCAACAGTAAAATCTACAGTAACTCCAAGCCCTCACCACCTGAGAGTTTTTGGTAGGTATGTCCCAATACTAATACTAGTACTGATATCGGGGCCCATACAGGGCATTTTCATGAATAATTGTACTCGTGAAAATGCCTCAATACATAGAGCCGATACTGGCGCTTTACATTTTTTAATAGAGTCGGCTGCTAGGAGGTACAGCACTTGATAGGGACCTCAGGCAGCTGTTTTTGACAGTGCCGGTCTGGTTGTACATTGCCTCCGTCTACTTCCTGGCGCTGGCACAGCAAAGGACAGTCCCATACCCACCTGTACCACCCCTTGAGCCAGCATGAGCCCGACACCCACCTATGCAGCAGGAGACGCACCCGTTCAACCCAGGAACCAGCTGCATAGCCCTGGAGAGCACGGCACCCGTCTTTAGAGCCCTGGAGAGACCCAGACGTAGCCCTGGTGACATCTGTAGGCAGCCCTGGTGAGACCTGTATGCAGCTCTGGTGAGAAACTGCCCTAAAATCATTTGTTTGTATTGTTGTAGAAAAAATGTCACATGTCCCTTTAAGAAAAAGTATCAGTAATTGGTATCGGCAAGTACCCGAGGGAAAGTACTTGTACTTGGTCTTGAAAAAATGGGATCGGGACATCCCTAGATTTTGGTGATCCTGCTACAATCATGTAAAACAATATTAAAATAAAACTACAAATTGACTTTCAAATTACTATTTTGTGCTGCTTCCCTGAGAGAATGATTACACACACTTTCTCTTCTCCTGGATATAAGTGCCTCTGGGTCCTATACAGATGAGGCTATCAATTTTCATTTTGACACACCACCAAGTTATGTCTTAAAGTGACTACGGCTGTATCACCTGTTTCTATCAAGTGTGTTACTTCCATATATCAGCTGATGTGCTGTGACCATCCAGCTGTCACGGATATGTCTCCGCAAACGGATTAGCAAGTGTCTATTTTTAGGGCACTGCCTTTCTGATTCACATAATTAGTCAGTTTACTGAAAATTCACAGCCTTCCCCTTGAAGCATATCATATCCAATATATTGCAATTAAGCAGTCCTTAGATGTGGAGGCTGATTAGTTTTTGTTTTTTAGGCTTTATTTCCTTTATTTTCACCTGGTGATCCTGCTAGTAACACACTTCCTATGTTAGGGTGGCAATGGAGCCATCCTTGGACAGCAGCATTGTCACCCTGTGGAGAGGGTAGTGTTAAATGGACTACAAGAATTAGATGGACTTGACTAGCAAACTAAATGCAAACTCCAGCTAACACTTTTTCTAGCAGTTACAGCAACTGTTAAAATTTTCCTATTACATAAATTAATAAAAGCTGACTAGTGTAAGCATCTCTGTCAGTGGTAAATGATTTCTGTCAACTCTCTATCTGCCACTTTTGACGGACAGCTTGGCCTGTTAAAGGAAGTTTAAAAATAGGATCACCAGGTGAAAATGAAGCAAAAACCCTAAAAAAAAGGAAACTGATGCAGCCACCGCATCTAAGGACTGGTAAGCTGCAATATTTTTTTTCCTTTTGGGTTTAGATACACATATTTTATGAATCGTAAAAAACATTAGTGTAGTGTAACACTTTTGGTTAAGTATTATAGTATCTATTATAGAGCGCTCCACCTCTGTCCATAAAGATGGACAACTGAAAAGAAAAGAGGGACAGTCCCTCCAAATGAGACACAGTTGGGAGGTATGGTAAAATCACCAATTTTGTCATAGGTATTAGGGTATTTATTGCCTGTGTTTAATGTAATAAAAGTTGTAGATTTGGGAGGGGGATATTTTTCTATTGATGCTGGAGTCTGTATGCATGCAACATAGTACATTGTTAGAGTTCAATTTTAACTGCTTGTGGTACATAAAAGTCTTCATGTGTAATTGCATTTGGCAACTTTATTCCTTTGCACATATTAAACCGTAATATATAATATATTTCTAAACACATACCTTCCTATCTAGTAAGCCCATGGCAGTGTACATTCAATGGACCTTTAACTTGGAATGAACACAATGATATATTTGCTGTCAGTATCATTTTACAGACAGATATCAAAACTTTGTTGTTTATATTTTGTAATGTTCTAGGAGATCTTTGAAATTAAATCACATTTAATGAATTTAGATTTAGTAGCTCTCTAGTTACAGCTTAAAAAAACAAACAAACATATTTTAAATCCAATTTCCCTCCCGCCCATAAGAAAACAGTGTAGACTCTCTCAATGTCAGCCTAATTTCAGTTTGCAGCTGATGTGAGCCAGCTTATTGTAAAGGAAGATTTTGGGTGGCTGACTCATAAAATTGATCAATTGACTTTATAAATGTGAATTAAAGGTTGATTAAATGACCTGCCAGTAGTCTTCATGTAATGATTGCACTGATTGATAGGACAGGTTGGGCTATCACATATCGGCTGGTATGCACAGTGCCAGCTCTCCACCACTCCGACAGCAATACATAAAAACACAAGGAGGGTACGCTGATCACCCCAACAACAAATACAAGCAGGGAGGATTGCCAAGGTTTTCTTGAAGAGGATGTACAGAAATCTCAACAGAGAATGTTTGATTTTGAGATGAGAAATGTGTAAGTAACCGATATTAAATGTGACACTGTTGTTGGTGGCATTGCAGTTTGTTGCTGTCCTCTGTCATTGTTCTTGTTCGGTTGTTTGGAGCTCCACTATGGTTTTATGAAACGGGGTCACTTTGTATTAATTATCATTTTATTTAAAGTGGATCTAAAGACAAACTTTTTGGGGGTTTTGGATGGAGTGGAAATAAGCATAATATCAACATTTCAGGGGCCACAGAGGACCCATTTTTTAATGTGACAAGTTTGTCATGACCTTAAAACAATATACTTCCATGATATGAAATTTGTAATCGAACCTCATTTACATGTATTTACATACAGGTAAAATACACCTGTATTTGTGGCACCCAAATCTATAGCAATGTAAGGACAGAAAATACTGTACTCTGGAGTATGCTCACAACCGCTTGCACTGGTATTTGGGTATCACAGAGTGAGTTTCTGAATGCAAAACTTCTGGAGTCAGTCTTATACCTGAATACAGCATTTTCTATCTATACATTGCTATGGACAGAAAACTGCCGCAAGTGTGACTCCCGGGTGCCGCAAATACAGGTGTATTTTCCACTTGTATCCGCTCTGCATTATGCCGATGTGCATAAGCCCTAAAAGCTTTTTTTTTTTTATGAGTTCTGGCTTTCTCTTTATAAAAGTTACTGCGGTATAACACTACTGAGGCGTCGATGGTCTGATGCTGGTTGAATTTGTTTACAGGTTTTTATTGCTGCCTGTGTGTCCCTGTTGGGAGATTTGCCATCTATGTGTCCTGATGACTATCCATAGAAAGTAATGGGGAAATCTTAAGGCCTGGTTCACACCTGGGCGTTTTACAGCGCGTTCCTACGCGTAGCAGGGGGGCGGAGACGGTGGGAAGTTTAAAAGTGAAACAAAAAAAGTTATTTTTTTTTTTTTAAATAGAGAAAATAAAGGAAAAAAAGAAAAAAATACATCGTACCTCCAGTGAAACGCGCATTTCACTGAACGAAAAACGAGCTGAAAAACGACCATACAAAAAACGCTCAGGTGTGAACCCAGCCTTAATGTTTGCAGTTGCCGACACACGACCTGTTCTGATGACAACAGTCTAAGAGGAGAGATTTTCCTCACTTCCTGCTTTGCCTCCAGGGCAGGAATTGAATAGAAATTTTCCCAATAGGGAAAATTACACACACACAAAAAAAGATTGATATGGGTGCTAAACCTAGTCTATCCAAAATGAAAAAAATTATTTATGTTATGCACACTTTAAACAATTGTGGCTTTATAATGTGATCCATATTGTGCAAAAACATTTTTTTACTACACTGCCTGCTGTGTTTTAGGATAAGAAGTGAATCGAAATCTCTCCAATTGGAACTCAGACAGCAGTAAAAAACCTGATATGGGTTCTAACGCTTCCCTAGTCTATCTAAAACATCCTTGAAATGTAAGCATGTCCTTGTAATTGGTTCAGTACTGTGCAAAACTTTTTTTAGCTTTAGTTGCAGTGAGAAAGGATTAGAATCTCTGTCAAGAATTTGTTGTGATCTGTGCCACTGTTTCTTGCTGTGAAAGTGTGCATTACTCTGTTTTCTTTAAGCTGTGATTATGAGATCTGCCTGTCCTTGAAAGGACTGCATTCTATAGGGTGCCACAATGGAAGGATCATTGCTGTTCTGGTGGAAAGGGCAATGCTGCAAGATCAGTAGTGGGTAGCTCTAGATGTTGGATGTTGTCCCTCATCTTTGTTTGGGTGCTCAACTTTTCCTGCTATTAACTTAACAGACATCTGAACAAAATTACCCTGATACGATTGTGCCTGATTTGTACTGAGAAGAGTAGAATGTAAGCTCCTCTGGCGCACAAAAAGATGTGAATGGTTTAATATTCTCTGCACAGCACTGCAGATTGTCACAGCTTAATAGATGTATGATAATAGTGTGTGACAGTGATCAGATCATTCCCCGATATTTATATTGATTAGACTTCCGAATACCTTAAGACCGTGCACGATGTGGAGATTAAATGAAACCCTCCTACAGGATGTGACTGTTAAAATAGCCATATCTCAAGCTAAATCCGACTTTATATTAGACCATGAGCAAGAAAAAACGGCGCTTCCGATAAAGTGGGAGGCATTGAAATGTGTGCTCCGTGGTGCATTAGTGTCCCATGGCGCACATATTAAAAGAGAGAAGGCACAGTTGATTACCTCTCTCTTGTCTGAGATACACTTATTGGAGAATCAACATAAGAGTACAAGAGATGCGGATGTTTTCCAGTCATTGCAACAGAAAAGGGCTGAGCTCTGGCAGATCCTGGATCTCTCTTACCAACGGCATAAAGACTGCTTGAAGCGTGGGCTGTATGAATCTGGGGCCAAAGGTGGTAGGATGTTGGTGCGATCAATACGAAATAAACAAGCGCAAACGTATATTTCCAAAATCCACTGTCCAGCTAAAGGAATGGTCCACTCCTCGGAAACAAATAGCTGCAGTATTCCAAGAATACTATAAGAGCCTTTATAATTTAAACACTATGTCAGACGCGAGATATAGAGAAGAAGAAGAAACCCCTTTACTGGAGTATATATCTCAGACAGCTTTACCTGTATTAGACCCTTTAATGGTGGAATCGCTGGCGTTACTTTTTTCCCTAGAGTAAATCTTAAACGCAATAAGCTTGATGCCATCGGCTAAGAGCCAGGAACTGACGGATTCACAGGGATCTTTTATAGAGAATTTAGAGAGGAGTTGGTTCCAATATTAGGAACCACTTTTAATGCGTTATCAGAGGGATGTGTTTTTACACAACAGGCCCAAGAAGGGGATATCACTCTTGTACCTAAAGAGGAGAAAGATCCCTCACAGTGTGGGAGCTATAGGCCCATATGTCTGATAAATGTTGATTTGAAGATTTACGTCAAAATATAAGCAAATCATCTTCAGCCATATATAGCATCTCTAATACATTCGGAGCAGGTGGGAGAGAAGCAAGAGAATACAATTAAAATGATCTTGCTTATAGATCACTGTCGCCAACAGTGGCTTTATTTGTGTCTACTGGCGTTGGATGCAGAGAAAGCCTTTGATAGGCTTCAATGGGGATTTATGAAGGCCACATTAGTCCAGATAGGATTGTTTATGCCTTTTATACAGAAAATTTTAGCTCTATATTCATGTCCTACAGCAAGAGTACGGGTAAACTGAAAACTTTCTGACTCATAATAATAATTCATTATTTCAAATGGAACACATCAGGGGTGCTCCCGATTCCCTTTTTTATATGTATTGGCAATGGAGTATTTGGCTAATGCGCTATGAGCAACTGATGATATTAATTGGGTAGATATGGGGGAAAACTCATAAATTAAGTTTATTTGCTGATGATGCACTCTTATATTACTAATCCCAGGGTCGCTATGGACGATTTAGTAATTTTCAAATAAACGTAGCTAAGTCACAGTGTACGGAGGTTCCCCCACCCCAGGGTAAACGCAAGTCCTTAAGCCGTAGTTTTCCATTTCTATGGACAATGCAGGCCTTAAATTATCTGAGTATTCAAATATCAAGAGATCTAAGTAAATGATATATATTAAACTATTTACCTTTATTAGAATCCACTCATCGACGAATGGAGGCCTGGGTTTCTAAGAAACATTCTTGGATGGGTAGGATGGCATCATTTAAAATGGACCTTTTACCAAGATTTCTTTACCTGTTTCAGACTGTTCCGATTGGAGTTCCTCTGCCTTATTTTTGTCAATTGAGGACATATCTTCTGCGCTATATATGGGCTTCTTCGAAATCCAGAATTTCCACAAGGATTACTAAGCCATAGATTCTTAAAATGAAGTATAACAGTACCATCACCAATAATACAAGCGGTTAATGCTCTTGGACTTCTACCATTGACAGAATTGGAACCAGTACAGAATCCAAGTGCAGGAAGGTGGCTTAATTACCTGCAAATGAAACATTTTTATATTCACCTTAGTGTGAGAGGGCAGATATTTAGGGAATTTACGTAATTTGAAAACATTTGTTTAAGTAAAACAAAATACACACATGCTGTATCTAGGATATACCACATTTTAATTACCTTAAAGGAGAACTATGGGGTCAGTGTTTTTCCCCATAGTTCTCCTTAGGGTAACGGGAGGACACAAAATAGCGTCCTCCCGTTACCCTAAGCTCAGTATACCGCGAGCTACAGCTCGCGGTATACTGAGACGCCGCACCTGGAGCGGATCCCGACTTAGATGACGGGATCCGCCCAGCTGCGTGAGTGACAGCTGGCTCTGCCTATCTAGAGGCAGAGCCAGCTGTACCCGCCCCCTCCCCCGTCCGTTCCGCCAGTCAGCGCTGGCAGATCGGAGCGGGGAGAGGGGAATCCAGCCCCTCCCCCTGTCACGGCAGAGAGCCGTGACAGGATCGAGAGGTGAGGGAACCCGGTATGTGTTCCCTCACCTCCCGATCTACTGAGCCGACCTGTGACAGTCTCATTGTCACAGGTCGGCTTAGAACTATGAGGTGAGTGGAAATCACTCATGTCATAGTTCTCCTTTAATATGCCTTCCCTACTAGACCATTCTATACTAGGGAATGAGAATGGGAGTTGGGGTATCAAATATCAGAAGAAGACTGGAATAAATCATTTAATTTGACCTTTAAGTCAAGTCTGTGAAGGTTCTGATTCATCCAGGTCATGGTATATCTGTAAAAAAATTAATCAAGGCAACTGTACTTGCTGTATTTTTTTTATCCGACCCAGCTTTCTCAATTCCGAATAACTTGTACAAAAATTATCTGGGAATAAATATGGTGAATGTTGCTCCAATCCACATAATCTGTTAATCGCAACCAGAAAGATTCACCATATTTATTCCTAGATAATTTTTGTACAAGTGTGAATGTGAATGGGTATATCCGATTTCCGGAATACAGGGGAAAGGGGGTGTTCAAATTTGTACTTATTGATCATACAGTATATGCATGTGTGGTGAACCTGTCTGATAGTCATGACCTTTTGGAATAAACTATATAAGATCATTTCGATCTTAATGGGCAAGTATATATCAGTGACATGCAGTACCTTCTGTGCTGGGTAAGGCATTGCCCTAGCCCCGCCACGAGCATGCCCCACCCCCAGCCGGCCGAACCCCCAACCCTGTCACCAAGCCATATGTGGAGGAGGAAGGGAGAAGACAGGGAGGAGCCTCCCTGCCCCTCACTTGCTCATCACTGGTGAGGCATTTAGATCATGTCCTCCATGTTTTTTTTTTTCTTTTTTTGATTGGACAGCTTGGACCAATGGCGCTTTGCCATTGGTTCAAACCATCCACAGAGCTCACGCCTTTTAACATAGAGTAGAGGCTGTTGCAGCTTTTGCCTCACTATCTTAGGTTACACAAGCAGTTGGGAAAACCCGCTGCTGTGTAACCTAACTTAGCTGTCAAAAGCCGGATGCAGCGCCTCCTGTAATTAAAAGGCAGCGGTCCATCCATGGCAGGTTACACAGCTGGGAGGCTTTCCCTGCTGTGTAGCCTGTTACAAGCCGCTCTGAGTGGAGAAAAAGATGTCAACTTCAGACTTGAAGTTGACAGCTTTTTCCTCCATAATACAAGGTGAGGCTCTCAGCCTCAACTGCATCCCCTGCCCGTACGTCCCTGGTATATATTCACCAACCCAGAAGAAGCTCTTGCTAATGTAAGACCAGCAGGTCTCACTTCTTTACAATTTAAACTAATGTTGCATGTTTTAACAGCCGCCAAATGCATGATAGCGAAAGCCCGGATAACAAACTCCCCATCTATCTCTGAAGTTAAAAATAAAATGTATTGGACACTTTATAATAAAAAACTATCTGCTCGCTTTTACGACTATATGTCCAAATTTGAAAAACTCTGGGAGCCCTGGGTTACCCATTTCCTCCTTCTATCTTTTGACGGTCACCTACTGACCTAATAATGCTGACATCATTTAGACTCCCACTTACTCATCCTGATTGCTTACCCATAAAACCAAATTGACACTCCTTTAAACCCTTAGCTTTTTCCCTTTCTTTTCATTATTCATTCTCTATTTTCCTCATATAGCTATCTCCCTCTTTTCCCTCTGGACCTTTTTCTCTTCTTAATACTACTTTATACTACGATAATTCTCAATAGTGTATATTGTAATGCATACTATAAGGCCAATTATTGCAGCTACTTAATCATTTTGTATTACCAGTGTATTGCATTGTTTATTGCTGCTCTGTACCAAAATTTACAATATCTTGTCCATGTTTCATATTTTTGTACTATTGTTAAAATCTTAATAAAACATTTTTGAAAATAAATTTTTAAAAAATAGTGTGAGACGGTAGTGGGGACATTAGAATGTAAGCTCCCCTGGTGCAGAGAGTGATGCATCAGTGTTCTACATACAGCGCTGTGGAGATATATAACAGTTTTACTGTGTGGCTGTGGTGGGGACATTAGAATGTAAGCTCTTCTGGTGAAGAGACTGATGTGACAGTGTTCTACGTACAGCACTGTGGAGATATATAATAGTTTTTCTGTGTGGCTGTGGTGTGGACATTAGAATGTAAGCTCTTCTGGTGAAGAGACTGATGTGACAGTGTTCTACATACAGCACAGTGGAGATATATAACAGTTTTACTGTGTGGCTGTGGTGGGGACATTTGAATGTAAGCTCTTCTGGTGAAGAGACTGATGTCAATTATTCTATATTCTAACACGTGTAGGTACACAGCTCAGAGTTCTGACAGTCCATTTCTATGTTTTCCAGGGTACAAGTGGAATTCTATGTCAATGAGAATACCTTCAAAGAGAGACTGAAACTCTTCTTCATCAAAAACCAAAGATCAAGTGAGTATCTCTTTCCTTGTTATACCAAGAACAAATACATATCTGTTATAAAAGGGATGCAATAGCTGTGCTCTCATTACAAAACAAATAAAATACTGATAGAATTCTAAGTTTTTTATTTACAAAATAGACAAAGGCCATATCGTCTGTCAGCACTCACTTCCTGTCTTGGTGGCACCACTTCCTAGGCAGGAAGTGAGAGGAAATCACCTTAGTGGACACTCGCACAGCACTATAAAACCTGACTGAACCAGGGGTAGGCTATCTCAGCACTCCAGCTCTAACAAAACTACCAATCTCATCATGTCTCTGGGAGCCATGCCTGTGGCTGTCAAAGTCTTTCAATGCCTCATGGGACTTGTAGTTTCACAACGGCCGCAATGCTGAGGTTGCCTACCCATGTCCTAAACTTTCCCCACTCTGTCCAAAACAAAAATAAGTTTTAGTTTAGAGTTCCATATTAACAAGACCTTCCAGAAGCTCTCCTCCAAGGAAATTAAAATAAAAAAGTAATAGTTGTCTGATTTCTCTGAGGTCCATGTAAGGAAAGCAGCCAAGAGTTCTATTCATTAGATATAAAAACAAAGTATTCCTGTGGTATCTCCCCATCCCAATTAGGCTGCCAGTAGACACAGGGGCTAGTTTCAAGGCTCCGTCCACCCATACACAAAGCAATCCTCTGAAGGAAATCCTGCACATGGCACAGGTTCTCTGAAAAATGAATTGATTTTGTCCTGGGCCAGTCATCAGACTCTAGCATATGGGTGTGCAGATATTCAATTATTTAGCTATTCAATTCGAATAGGTGCGACTGCTGTCAGCCTGTCATTGTTTTGTACAAGCTGAGCAGCCAACCTCCTGTAATTCCAGCCACAGGAATCCACATATACTTGCCGCTAACCCATGTGAATGTGGCCCTTAGCATAACTGCTTTGTCTTTCTGGGCTATTTATCTAATAATCAATGTATTTTTTAGAGAACATATGCCAGCTGCAGGTTTTTCTTTAGAGGATTGATCCAAAGCAATCTAGAGAGAAGTAATAAGACTAAGCAATAAAAGAAAATCACAACTCTTCACTCTAATTTAGGCGTTCATCTGGTGTACAAACATAGAAACAGGGACACCGGCACTCCAGTTGCGATGCAATAAAACGTCTATTTATTGACGTGATGCAGCATATCATAAATGCACCCATCTTTTCTTCTTTTGGAGTAAGCGGTCAGGAGTGTGATGGGCTCATGGACTCTCATCTGGTGTACAAGCCACAGTGGAAATATTCTATATAAAGCTGTAAAATTAACCCGTAAAAAAATATGTTTTAGCCATATCTCAGTGAATAGCCGCATGAAGTTATTTTTAAGGCTCACGCTATTATATATATATATATTTATTAAATTATACCTTTTTTATATACATGTGGAAAGGCATATTTGCTGGGTATACATTTACAGGTTCTGCTTTCTGTTTAGTAATGCGTCAAAAATTGTGCCCTAATGATCCTCTTATCTATGCAAATTTATGCAAGCTGGAGCAGTCATAGGTAGGACATAGTCCAGTTCTTAAAGGTTTTATGGGATTTAAATGCCACATGCGGTCTGTGTGTAAAGTACAGAGTGAATTTGTAGCTGCCTGCTGCCATCTATTGGTCAGTTTTGGTTTAGCAGGGTGGCTGCAATGTTTGACCTTAGTATTGCAAGCTGTGCACTCTCTGAAGGCAGCCTAATAATAAATGTGCATGTATCAGAGCTTTTACTAAACAAGGGCAGCTGTGAACAACACATTTTCCATGGCACTCATTTTTAAAGGGTCATTCCACCCAAAAAATATATTTCAGCAGTTTCAAACTTCTCTAGGGGACTCCGGCAGGGAGATATTTGTACTTCTGTCCATGGGGCAGCACATTACAAAGGGCTCCCACTTTCCATGTTTGATTTGTTAATGTACTTTATGGAGGAAGAAAGGAAAGGGAGGAGTGGGAATTCCCTAAAGTGGGCTGGAACACCCAAAACAGCCATTTTTCTTGTGTACACAGACAAGGTTGTGACTGCTTTGGGTGTTGTGCAAACATGAATAACCATAAACTGTTCAGTCAAGTATTTGTGGGTTACATTTCTATAATTATCAACAGCCTGTTGATTTGCAAAGGCTTTAGCAATGTCCATGTAGTGAGCTCATTAGCCATTCTCCTTCATGTGCAGAAAATTTAATTTTGTGTGTGAACAAGGAATTAAACAATTCCACTTTGATGATACAGTGATTTGTTTCCCGCTCTGTTCCTGAGTAATGGAAGAGCAACAGAAGGGGGATTTTCCATTTTTAAGAATGCCAGTTCCTTGATTTGAATACTAGCTGTTCTCCCAAAGCTTAGGAAGGAGGTAAAATAATGTTGTATGTCATGATTTAAGCAGTCATATATTTAAAGAATAATATCCTGCATTAATTGGATCACATCAGTGAATATTTAACCCTCATCCATCTAAATTTCTCTCTGATCCATACAACCACATTTCTGTTTGGAGCAGGTTATCCATTTACAAAATGATAAGCTGGAGGATTTGTATTGGCTATGTCCTTAAAGTACACTGTATGGCTAAAAGTATGTAAACACCCTCTAAATAAATGAGCTCAGATGTTGCCAGTAAAGGTACTGTAAGTGATTCTGCATAGAAATACATGACTGCTGAGAACTATAGTTAGCACAAACCATATAACCATAACCATATAACTTGATACATTTTCTTCCCTTGCCCAATTTTGAGCTAGGACTTCTTGTCTGAGTACCAAGTACCACAAATGCTGTTTTGTCTAAATGGACCTAAATTTCCAACAGACACACTCCAAAATCTTGTGGACAGGGGGGAGCAAACTCAAAATTAGGGCTCGTTTACACTTGGTGCATTGAGCTACATTAATCTGTGCTGATCAACGCAGGCAAAGACACTGTGAAAACAACTGTCCTCTATATGCCCTGTTCATACCATACGAGTGCGTTGGTATGTGTTGCATAAACATACAGCATGACTACATTTTATATGCAACACACAAAAATGCGTTACACCTATTGTGTATATAGTTAAATGTTATTTTTTTATTTTTTTTTGTAACTACATGAAGTTAAAAAAAATAATCACTGCAGTGCATTGTTACAACGCTTCAAATGCACAAATCAAGTGCACATCACACATCAACGTACACACATTATGTGAACCTTAAGACACAATTGCTGGTGTGAATGTACCCTTAATGTCCATAATGTGTGATAGGATGTTCAAAAAGCTTGTATAGATGTAATGGTGAAGTGTCCTCAATTGTTTGGCCATATAGTGTAGGCCTAGACCCTAACTGGATAATATTTACAGTAGTTTGCTGAAGTGCTGTGTACCAGCACATTATCCATATTATACGGTTTTCACCTTTTTATATACTGTTTTCCATCTCTTCCAGCCCCTTATAGGCACTTATAGGTCATACACTCACTCCTGCATCATTGCTCTGGACCAGTGGCCAGGGTCCCTTGAAGTCTCCACCAAGAGTGCATGTGACAGGGTGACATTTGCAGAGCACAATTAGAGAAAGTTGTTACTTCATAGCAGGAAGTGCCTGAACAAAGACTCTTATGGCAGGTTCGCCAAGTATTTTAATGAAAGCTGCAGATTTTATAATATTGTAAACATTTGATTGATATGTTAATGCATATATGAGATTTTAGTAATTTAGTTTAGATATACTTTAAGATCACAGCTTTCAGTTTGTGCAAACATAAATGTATAAAAACGTTTTAAACTCTTCCCTTATTTCCTGTTCTAGAAAACCTCACATTTCTCCTTATGTCTTTATATTTCCCTTTTACAATGCTGGCTTATGAAGCCATATGGTAAACACCTCTTCATTAACTAGAGCCATGCCACAAATAGATTTATTGTTTGTTTTTTGGTCTTTTCACATAATACATCTTTTCACTTACTGTCTTCCCTAACCTTCAGTTCAAGGTAATCATGTATCTCACAGCTGAATTACGCGATGCTCTGAAAGGCTATAATAGTGTAGAGGCAGTGGCGCCGGGGTCGCTTTATTGTCCTCGCTTCTGTTTTCTGCGTGGTTAAAAGATTAAAACCTTCACAAGAGAGAAAGGAACAAAATTGTCCTGACCTAGTTAACAACAAAGAAAGTGGTCAGAGAACGTCAGAATTCAACGCCTGGGGTCACTGCTGGGAATATTGTACAAACTCTTTTGGCTGGTTTGTTTAAATTATTGAAACATTTGATGATTTAAGAGTGCTGGGTCCTTAAAGATGCACATGAGACAAAAAGGAAGAGTTAGAATTCACAGGGATTCTCCAGAAAATAATTCAGTTTCTTCTACCGCGGAGAAGGGCTCTTCTGTCCGTTTACAGCCATAAGCCCATTCACTTTTCAAGTGTTTTTTGTTAGAATCTACTAGCAATTAGGTGACGCAGGATAGATAGAGCTGAATAGGTATCTACGAGCAGTCTCTCTTGGCACACATGAACTCATATAAGAGCTCAGGCCTTCAATAGCTCTTTGATAGAAGGTAATTAGCGAAGTCTTGCTGAATAGAATCACTTGGTGAGTAAATTAAAATACTTTTATTCTTCCTTGGAGAAGCTTTAAAATCATTTCTGTGTCTCTTTTGGGAAGATTCGCCTTCACTTCCTGTCTCGTCGACAATTTTTATCTGCTAACAAAAGAAAAAACCATGCGGCTTTTAAGGTGTCACAGCCGGATAGTGAAGGCGAATCTTCCCAAAAGAGACACAGAAATCATTTTAAAGCTTCTCCAAGGAAGAATAAAAGTATTTTAATATAGGGGGTGTGGTGTCCTAATTTTCTTTAGTGGTTCAACCAATTTTGTTTTCAATGTTTATCTACTAGACAGCATATCTTCAACAGGGACACAGACAGCAATGTGAGACCTTACAAAGCATTGTGACTATCCCTTACTCTAACAAAGCATACATATTTGGCTGTAGCTTTACTTTATAACTTTAAGTAATCAGAATGGAAAATAAAAAAACAATGTTAATAAATATTTAGGGTTTTCATTCTCTTATAAAAAAAAGCTGTATTAGAACTTTGGGATGACTCCTAAAGACTAAGGCTACACTGGCTAGTAAAGTGGCCCTGGCAAGCTTTTAGAAAACCCTAAATCCAAGTTTCTGAATACAAATGGTAGTATACGATTCTCTCCAGTGGCCCATGTCTCTCTACCTTCTCTCTGTTTGCGGCACTGCAGCCTTCGTATGACTATTGGGCATTCCGGAGTGTCGAATGCCTGTGTTTGTGCTGTGTTACTGCTGTGTCCTGTAGTAAATTAGGCAATAAAGGAACGAAAAACACAGCGTGGCCCAGGGAAGGGGGGTTTGTTGTATGCCAAATAGTCTTCCAAAGGCTGCAGTGCTGGATTAGAGAGAAGTGAGGAGACATAGGCCACCAGAGTATACAGCAGTGTTTCGGAGGCTGCTGGAACAGAGATTAAGTAGGAGACTGAAGCCATCAGAGAGGTTATTATAATGCTTCTATTGCAGGAACCTGGAACTACGATTTTTTTCTTTCTTTTTGACAGGGTCACTTTAATTCTTTTTGCTCCTCAGAGATTTAACTGCCTATTAACAAGTATCCCTCCCTTTACCATTGTATTGATTGTAGTGTGCTGCAAATGGAATGACTGCCAACAAGTGGTTAAATCTCTCGGCTGCATAGAGACTCAATCGCCCATGTAGCCCTGGGTTAATTTGGCAGCAGGAAGAGTGCACTTATAAATATTTTGTTATTGTCAACGCTGGTGAATACCATTTACTGCTATTACAATATGATTGTTGCATGCAGAGTATGACATGTCATATCAGCCAGTGGTGGTGAAAAGAACATTATAGCACAGTAGTTATTTTCCTACCAGCTATATACACATTATTGTATTTAATGTCATTGCTGTCCAGACATCACGTACCCAGCATCCTGAACTAAATCTACATTTATCCTTAATTGTTTCTGAAAAATGTTGCTGCCAGCATCAGTCAATATGATATCATTCATCTGGACTGTGATCACAACAATTGTTTTCTGCAAGGACAAATAATAATTCAGGCAGACAAGCGCCTGAGCTCTGTCCACACATTGGCTTTACCCGCTTCTTCCCTAATGCTGATGCTGCATGTATACACCAGTGCCAGTCTATGTGAATGTTCATTCAGCATATTTCTCTGTAGCTGTCACATGTCATGTTATAGTGACTCTCATTCTGTATTCTCTTCTAGGCCTTAGAATCCGTCTTTTCAATTTTTCCCTCAAACTTCTGTCCTGTCTTCTGTACATCGTAAGAGTATTACTGGATGACCCAACGCATGGGATTGGCTGGTAAGTCGCTGGGTCACCGCTCTCCAAATCTAAACTGCTGCTCTCCTCTCCAGATATAAATTATCCTTCACAGGAAGGACATCACTGCTCTCCAGATAAAATATCACAGGAGTGATGTCACTGCTCTCCAGATATAGATCAAATTTTACAGGAGTGATGTCACTACTCTCCAGATATACATAATATTTCACAGGAGTGATGTCACTGCTCTCCAGACATAGATCAAGTTTTACAGGAGTGATGTCCCTGCTCTCCAGATATACATAATATTTCACAGGAGTGATGTCACTGCTCTCCAGATATAAATAATATTTCACAGGAGTGATGTCACTGTTCTCCAGCTATAAATAATATTTTAGAGGTGTGATGTCACTGCTCTCCAGATATAAATAATGTTTCACAGGAGTGATGTCACTGCTCTCCAGATATAAATAATGTTTCACAGGAGTGATGTCACTGCTCTCCAGATATAAATAATGTTTCACAGGAGTGATGTCATTGCTCTCCAGATATAGATACTATTTTACAAAAGTGACATTACTGCTATTGGGACATTCCTGCTTCCCCCCTGCCTTGTCTTCTCTAAAAGAGGAAATCAGTGGACTCCAAATAAAACGTAAAGGAGAACTCTAACCAAACAACTAAATACTACAATGTTGGCAGTTGAAATACATATTTGTGATCCATATTTGTGTTACCTGCACAAATATTGAATTCTGTTCATCCAATGCTTCGCATTCCCCACCACACTGTATAGCAGCAAGGTGACCCCACCATCTACTGTGGTGACAGAGGGAGAAAGAGCATCAAGGCTCCTCCTAAGCACCCCTCCCCAAAGGCTGCCTAAATCCTTTTCACTCTAGCTCCCAGTGTTTGAAACATGTCAGTTTGTCAACACTGTAGTATGCATTAAAGCATGACTGGCTCACAGTGCAGATCCTCCCACTGTAAGTGTGATCTGTGGCTTTGGTCCTGGAATAACAATAATAAAGATAGACCTGATTAGATATAGTAGCAATAATTCAGATACATTTGATTCTTTTTAAAGAACATCTCACAGGACTACTGGGTCCAGGTTTTTTTTTTTTATTCTTACAGATCTTTTAAATATTTCAGAGTTGATGTCACTTAAAAAATGTTCTTTACAAGATATATGGTATACAGTTACATCATTTGCATTATTTATTCTAATCCTCCTATATCCCCAATTACCTAGATATTATGTGGATTTAAACTGTGTATGTGTGTGAATATCTGATTTCTTATAAACCCTCCCTGGGTGGCAGACATAATTGGCAGCCAGAATAGAACAGAACTTTGTATGGAATAAATTAGTATTAATGATTTTTCAAGAGAATCTTTGACATGTAAATAAAAGGAATATTAACATGAATACATGTAGGCGTTCGAGCAATATCTTGTGTTTGACGTGTCCTTTTGTGTCTGTTTTCCACTCGTCCATATTACTTCAGAAGAGGAGGGTTAAGCTGGCTAGTTTCTGGTGAAGGAAAAAAAATCTCTCAATTTCAAACAGCATGGATTGAGGAATCTGCACCACCAACTATTGTGTTCTGACAGCCAGCACCCACGGATGTCAGAATTGCAAAACAGTGACTGCAGTTAATTGGTGCCGGTAGGGCCACCCACAAATTGAGGCAATTCAGCAGGAAACATTGAAATTTGCCTTAAATAGAGGAAGGAGCTGATTCCCCCGACATTGCTATGTGCTACAGGAGGAAAGCATTAAGCCTAGCATTTTGTTTGAACAATAATAGCGTTTTTTGATTTTCTGATAATTAATGGGTCAAATTGACAATCAATTTCAAATGTAGTGGTGGGAAAAAAAATGAAGGAGCGGCATGGAAAATTTTTCTTGAATGAACCAAATTATAACCGTGAATGTGTTTTTTGTTCGAAAAACTTCCAAAATTGAATGATAAAATCAAATGAAATTTCGAACTCATTCTACAAGTCTCTGATGGAATTATTGACTGTACTGATGAGATTGTTTGTAAGAAAATCTGTACGAAATTCTAACTGGCTTTAGGTAATGGAATGAGCAGAGACCTGCAGCAGTTCTGCCAGGGATCCTTTGATTCCATCATGTCTTCATTCTGCATGTTCTACATAATAGTAAGTCTTACATCGGTGCAGGAAAGCTGCTGGGTGCAATAAAGGGGATCAGTAATGAAGAAGATACGGAGTAAGGTTTATATTGAAGCATACAACTGTATTCAAGAGGTGAGAGTTAGCAGAATGTACAAAAAGGAGAACATTTTCATCTTCCTCTTTATGTTTAATTCACATTTTTCCCCCATTTTTTACAGTTGGAATTGTGTCAAGCAGAATTATACAACCAAAGGATATCCAAATGGTATCAACTGGTGAGTGCAAAGTAGGATTCACAGACACGTGGGGTGTTGCTCAGAATTGTGTGATATTTCAAACAATGAAAGGGAACCTGCCATGATTTCTATAGGGTGGTGGCCATATATGACTTGGTTTTGAAAGTAAAATCTAAAGGTCAGTCATTTTTTTGCTGGGTCCAACATTTTTAAGCTAAACATTGACTGTAGCCATTTAACCTGTAGCCATGTATTTTCATGTATTTTGTATACATGTATTGTTCATGTATTTTGACAGCGGTGGCCACCCAGTCATCTCCCACGATGCCTTGTGCCACATGTCACATGCAGCTGGGCTCCAGGCTGTTGGAGATGGTGCCAAAGTAGAGGGGTGGACGGGACATTAGGGTGGAGGGGTAGAGCTGTAAGGGAGTAGTGAAAAAAACAGTGTATAGTGCTTCTGAACATGGTGCTCAGAAGCACTATAATACAATGACTACTACTATGACTACAATGGGAGATATCAGGAAGGCAGAATTAAATGTGGACACAGGTATTCAGGAAATGTATGTGAATGTGGTTCTCATAGTCTATTCAAAAGTATATATGGCTAAAGAGACATAGAAATTGAAAGATACAGGGTGAGATATGTTAAAATATCATGCTGGACAAAAATGAAATTTTTGGTTTATTGCTTTAAAGGAGAACTATGGGGTCAGTGTTGTTCCCCATAGTTCTCCTCAGGGTCACGTTAGGACATAAACTAGCGTCCTCCAGTGACCCAAAGCTCAGTATACTGCGAACTACAGCTTGCAGACCGCCGCAGCCAGGACGGATCTGGACATTACTGTCGAGATCCACTCAGCTGCGTGATTGACAGCTGGCTCTGCCTATCTAGAGGCAGAGCCAGCTGTACCCGCCCCCTCCCCTGTCCGTTCCGCCAGTCAGCGCTGGAGGATCGGAGCGGGGAGGGGGGAATCCCTGCAAGGAGCCGTGAGTGACAGTCACGGCTCTCTGCAGGGGCAGGATCGAGAAGTGAGCGAGCGACGGTATGTGTTTGCTCACTTCCCGATCTATTGAGCCAACGTGTGACAGTTTCATTGTCATACGTCGGCTCGAACTATAAGGTTGAGTGAAAATCACTCACCTCATAGTTCTCCTTTAAGTCACTAAATTGTGTGAGAAGCATGCAGCAAGTGAAATGTCAGGATACATGCTAGGCTCATACCTGTTTCCAGTCAGCCACTAAACATAAAGAAGAAAGGATTAGAAGGTCAGCCCCAGAAAGACTTTTATCAGGAGAGTTTTCCTTTCATCTTTCCCTGTTCCTGGCCCTTGACCTATGCTTTTATCTTTTATGTACAATGTCTCATATTTTCCAACAGGGATCCAATCATATGGGTGGACCGCCAAACACCACTATGGGCCATCCAAGTAAGTGGGGTCCATTCTATTGCTATATAAGTACAGTAAAGGGAAATGTGACAACTGTTCTGTGGTGTGTTGCAAGTTTGATTGAAATTGTTGTACTCTATAAACATGGAGAATAAGATGCATCTAAACCAATTTTTGCATCCTGGATGGAGTAGGGAAGGCTGTAATCCCTGTCACAATTTTATTGCTGGGGAGATTTGCCCTCTACATTATCACAAGAACAAATGGTGGTGGCAAATCCCAAATTCTAACATTGTCACTGTAACAGGACTAATGACGAAATCTTCCAGGGGGGACCCCTGTTCTACAAGCAGAGATTTCCCTTTACTCTTGAATGGTTTTTATCTCATTTCCTTTGTGTCTACAGGGCAAGAAATAAAATAATATAGGATCAAAAGGATATAGACCGCAAAAAATGTTTTGGGTTTAGTTCTGACTAAAATCAATCAACTGCTGAACTTCACTGGCCAGCTAGTATTTGGGGGGGAATTGATGAAAACGAGCAGTTTTCTTGTGACAACCACTCAGCTTCTCTCTCCAGTTTGTTCAGTTAAGCTTTGCAAATGAAACAGAGAAGCTGATTGGTTGCCATGGGTAACTACTCCAGATTCTGTCTGTCCAGTTTTTATGAATTCCTCCCATTATGTGTTCTGCAACAGAACAGCAGAATGTCTCCGTGCATTGGTGAATTGGCTGCAAAGTAGATTATTGTTGGCTTGTTAAATCATGATGAAAATAAGATGTTGAAATTGCCAGGAAAATAAATGAAAAATAAAAGTCTTAAATGTTTTAAAAGCATACTATTATGACCCCTATAAACAGTGCTATTTTAATGATATTATACAGTGCAGGGCCATTTATATTACAATCCTATATGGCTACTAGACTATGTGCTGACATGTGCTTCTGGCGCCCTCTGCTGGTGGCATAACAAATGTGAATTAGAACCTGTACTTTTTGAATATTTATTTAAATATATTATTTATGGTTGAGCTATAAAAGGATCTGCTTGCTGTCGTAGGGACACAATTACAAGATAAACAATTCCATATACACATTATTTACCTTATTTTCTATAGTGATAGTTATCTTTTTATGAGTTTATAATGTATTGCATTTGTGTTCATTACTAGCTATTCCTTTGTTCCATTTAGGGGCAATCTCACTTCAGTGCTGCTTAAAATAAGACTGCCTTGCCATTAAGTAGGATGAATTCTAAATATTTTGGCCCTAGACAATCTGTTAGGTTGTGGTGGAGACATTAGAGTGTAAACTTTTTGGTGCAGAGTGAATGTTTTTTAGCATTCTCTTTGCAGTACTGTGGAATATGTCAGAGGCATATGTATGTATGTATAATAATAATAATAGTAATGTGTGGCTGTAATAGGGACATTAGAGTGAACATTCTTCTGGTGCAGAGACAGGTGTAGAGGCTTCAGTGTTCTTTGTACAGCACTGTGGAATATGTCAGAACTATAGAAATGTATCATAATAATAGTGTGTGATTGCGGTAAGAAATTAGGGTGTGAGCTCCTCTGGAGCAGAGCTGATGTAAATTGTTCAGCGTTCTCTGTACAACATTTTATAATATTGTCAGAGCTATATCATTCTGTAATAATAATAATTTGTGACTTTAGTGGGGACATTAGAGTGTAGGCTCCTCTGGTTCAGTGTGTTCTTTGTACATCACTTTGCAATATGTCAGAGCTATAACAGTGTCTAATAATAATAATAAGGTGCGACTGTGCGTAGCATATTGGTGTATAGAAGTTGCATTAGATAATTAGATTCATAAATATTTCCAATGTTCTTTTTTTCTCAGGTCACCGTGGCCATCATCAGCTTCTTGGAGACAATGCTTCTCATCTATCTCAGCTATAAGGTAAACTGGCTGTACTCCAGTTTAGAGGTGTGATAAACCTCAGCAGCTCTGAAGGTCTCATCTTTCAGGCAGGGAAGGGGGTGGCATATACTGTATCTAGGTCACCATTCAGGCATATGTCAGGGGGATGACAGGGGGCAATTATTTCAGGCTTAGAAAATATAAGTCTTAGATCTGATGGTGAGTTGAGAATAGGAGAAAATCACAGACATAAGGACTGGCTGCCGAGGAAGAGCAGAAAGCTTACATTTAGATCACAACTATTATAAATCTATGACTAGAGTGCTTCTTTAAAATGCAGAAGTTTCTTATTATAGAGCTAGACCAGGTGATAAAAAATTCAGAGAAATTCTACTGGAAAATGTCAGCAGTAGGAGAAGTCATTAATCACACCCTATCGATATTTATAAGTTGAGTAGGTATTTCTGGTTCACTAGTATGATTATAATTTGGAGGACGTGCCAGCTAGTCCATATGAATGTTCTAGCCTCTCTTACTGCCTTCAACATTTGGGGAAAAAATAACTCTGCTGCTGCAGAACCTCTTTAGTCTTCCTTGCAATGTCATGACATAGAAACCTGAATGTTTCCCATTTACACCCTCAGGGCAATATATGGGAACAGATCTTCCGAGTGTCTTTCATTCTGGAAATGATAAACACCGCCCCTTTCATCATTACGGTAAGCTGATTAGTGTTTTGGGTGCCCCGGTCATTTTATTTTGCTTATTTACCTTTGTGAACATGGAACCCAGAGGATGAGCATGCCAGCTAGACAGTTAGCATTTTTTTTTAGAAGTGACTCCCTCTGTATGTCTTTTAAACTGGGGTTCATGTTAGTTCTACCAAACATGTCAATGTTCTGTATAGCATGAGCCCCAAATCCGGGCTAGTGGGTAGGGTGGTCCTCTCATGGACAAGGGGGCCTTCTGTCAGCATTCAGAAGGCCAGCCATGCCCCATATACACTGAGTGGCCAGATTATTATGACCACCTGACGTTTGTAGGCAAATTAGCTATAATTAGCTATATAATTTCATGCTGAAGTTGCTAGAGGGCTAGACCATTATAAATAGGGAAGCAGGTTGTTTACCACGACAGTAGAAGTGATTTTTTTCTGAAGATATGGGTAATTAATGCGATTGAACAGCCTTTAAACGTGGGGTGATTGTTGGTGCTCGGAGCCATGGAGCGAGTATCAGCAAAACAGCAGAATTCGGTAAATGTTCAAGAGGGGCTCATTGTTAAAGTGTTTAAAGACTGGACTGCCAGCCGAAAATCTGGGTCTGAATGTGCGAATTGTGGCCGTCAGCGACTAGTCAATGTTAGGGCAGAACGGAGAGTGGCAAGACTGGTACAAGACAACAGAAGGGCAACAGTGCAGTGTCAGATTCCTCGCATCACCTTTCAACATCTCGTGGAGTCACAAGGCGGCCCAACGAAGTCATCTCGTGGAGTCACCTCTTGGCCCAACGAAGTACTTATGGGGTGGTCATAATAATCTGGCCACTGATGTATACTGGTCTTAGAACAGACTAGCCTGTGGTTTAAGGCTAAAAATCACAACGTTGCTTTTTGTCAGCTCGGCTTTTCCCCCGCAGCCTTTGTTTCGGGTCCTTGAAACTCACGTCTGCTCAGAAAAGTCACGACGTGAAATAAGTGGCAGGCGCAGCTGTAGGATTTTCTTTTCTAATTGACTGAAACCTCCAAACGCCGAGCAGAAATTACCAGCTAGGTGGGAGTAAGGCTCTGTAGACTCGCACTGCTGGCTCCTCGTCACAAAGGAGCCTTCTTTATTCCACCTTCCTGCCAAGTCATTTGTAGGCTTTTGAGTCTTATCATGGCAGCTAATGAGTTCACGTTTAGCGGAGCAAATGAGGGTTGAAAAGATTTTATAGAATAAAAAAACAAAATACACCTCTGACTGAAACAAAAATACACTTCTGTGAATGAAGTCTTTTTAAAGTTTACCTAAATTAAACCCAGGTGTTTGAAAATGAGCCTGTGATTAAAAAAGGTTAGACTGCAGTAAAATCAATGCATGTCAAGAGAATCAATAGATGCATAGATATAGACAGCTAAAGATATGAAGAAAGGGCGCAGAGAACACTGGCTAGCTAACAAAGTTATAATGAAGACTAAAGGTGGTGGCACTTACGCGTGATTGCCAGGATCTGGAGATGGACGGCCGGTATGGAGGATCGGGGCACTCGTGGTGTGGTTCCGACTGTAGTCGATGTGCTGATCCGAGAGGTACATCCACAGGAGAGTGTAGACGAGAAGAGGGGACTTCGTCCGAAGTGCCGTTAGGGGTCTGTGCGGTGTGGAGGAGAGGCAGGGAGATCGCTGTGGTGTCGGCAATGGACCGCTGGCAATGGACAGGGCTGTAGCAGCCACAGCTGTGTGTGTCAGCGGGCGGTCACTGTCAGGTCTGCTGGGGACAGTGTACGGAAGCAGCTGACAGATGCCGAAAGTCGAATCAAATGGTGAGATGGAGAGGGATCAAATCGGACAGGAGCCGGGCAATGGATAGGGCTGTAGCAGCCGTAGCTGTGTGTGTCAGCGAGCGGTCACTGTCAGGTCTGCTGGGGACGGTGTACGGAAGCAGCTGTCAGATGCAGAAGATCGAGTTAATGGTGAGATGGAGAGGGATCAAAGCGGACAAGATCGACGCGTTTCGAGGTATTACCTCTTTTTCAAGCTTGGGTAAAACTGTTTTACCCGAGCTTGAAAAAGAGGTAATACCTCAAAACTGTTTTACCCGAGCTTGAAAAAGAGGTAATACCTCGAAACGCGTCGCTCTTGTCCGCTTTGATTTAATTGTTTAACTGAGCGTTATATTGCTGTTTGTCACATTTCGGCCCCTCTAATGCTGAAACCTGCAGTGGCCGCACTTGTCAGTTTAATAGTCCATTTTAGAATGTAGCGGATTGTAAGGTTAGCTTGTGGCGTCAGATGGGCCTTCGCTGTTTCAGACTCTGTGGGATGGCAGGGTATGAATGATGATAAAACTGTAGAGTGGAGTAATTTGCGACTCCACATTGATTCTCTTCTTGTTGCTCAATGGTGAAATGTCTCTTTAGCATTGTTGGAGCCAGCATTACTCCTATCTCATGGCTCAGAGCGAGAAGATAACAGCGGGCTTCCTTTATGAGATCCCATTTACATTGCTAGGTAGTTCTTTGTGTTCACAGGCCCTACATGTAAATGAATCATCTTTGGAGTCTGTTTTATGCAAGTCTGTGAAATCTAGTCTGTTTCACACATTGAGCTTGCTTTAAAGAGAACCAGTTGCAACCCGAATTAGGCAAGTATTCTAATATGCACTGTTAAAGTATATCTAAAGCCTTTTTTCTTAGCTTTGGGTGGAGCAGGGAAAGTATTAAATCCCCTGTCTGGTGTGTATTACTGTCTGTGCCCCCCTGGGGATATTCATCATTTGTATTAGACATGGTGACCATCTGTTCTGGTGGCATTGGACTAAGAGGCGATTTCCTCTTATTATGAAGAAATATTTTTCCCACTTCTGTTGTATCTTCAAGACAGGAAGTGATGGGGAATCTCCCCAATGGGACACACAGCAACATTAAATAAATAAACCCGATAGAGGTATTTACTAACCAAAATGCATCCAAACTGTTTATTGTTCACTTTTTTGATTGAAGTAATCACTAACAATTAATGATAAGTGTAGGAGGAGGACAGTAAATATATTTAATATGATTTTTTCCTTATACATAATTGTTTTCTTCTCTAGATATTTTGGCCACCGCTGCGGAATTTGTTCATTCCAGTTTTCCTGAACTGCTGGCTAGCAAAATGCGTTTTGGAGAATATGATTGTGAGTATCACAGCCAAGAAGTCATTTTGTTATGAAGACTTCCATTGTTCCCCTTCCTATCTTTAACCCTTTAACTCCTTCCCCTTCGCTGTTAGTCTTTTTTGGGGCTTTAATGGACTTCTTTAACAAACAGCGGAATATACAAAGTTCTGTAACCCACAGAAATCAATTAGAATGCAAATTACTAAGACCATCAGCTATTGATAGATACGCTTTAAAGCTACCTTAACAACATGCAAAAAGATTAAAGATCACCAGGTTGCAGTGCACTATTTTTTTAATAAACTGTTCTAAAGTGACAAAATATACTATACTGTTATAATATAGGCATTGTAATAGGAATACATATTTAGTTGCTTGTCACAGTGTATTTAAAGCTTACTTGA
Organism: Nanorana parkeri; assembly: GCF_000935625.1. Taxonomy (NCBI): domain Eukaryota; kingdom Metazoa; phylum Chordata; class Amphibia; order Anura; family Dicroglossidae; genus Nanorana; species Nanorana parkeri. Next base: position 267,818 of record NW_017306957.1, on the reverse strand, counting down.
AAAAATCCCTTTTATGTAGTGAGTGCTGCCTTACTTCTGCTATCTTTTTTAACTTCCTGGATTCCCAGTGTGCTTTACATCATATTCCCTGCTGCTCGATGTATGCAATCTCGATTTCCCAAGACTACATAGACCATCATGCTTTGCTTTCAGCAAGCAATGACAATGTTACATTGATTGTTCAGAAGTTGTCAGGGGGGTACGGCTGGGCCGTGAGTGGAACCCCTTGGCAGGGGCGGCAAGCCAAAGTCCGAGGTCGTGGTACACAGGGAAAATCCAAGAAGAATAGTCAGGTCCAATCCGGGTCGAGGCAGGCAGCTAGTTTCAGTAACGGAAGGGTAAGCCAAAGGGTCGGTAATCAAGAGTCCAAGCAGAGGTTCAGGAATAAAGACAGGTTCAAGGCACAGGGAGCTGGGAGATCACACCATAGGGATAGAATAACTCAGCAATGAGCCAGGGCTCTGACTGGGCTTTTATACTCAGTGGAGGATTGAGACCACTCCCCGGCTACCGAGGCAACCAGGTAGCCTCTCCATCAGGAGCCAATGGCGAGAGAGGGGCAGAGGGTGTGTGCTGGGAACCTCCCCCAGCAAGGATCACACCTGACACCAGTAACAGGTGCACTACGTGCATGTCCCCGTTCCTGCGCGCACAGCCTGTCCACCGCGCACCCGCACTTGTCGCGCATGCGTACCCACAATCCTGGTACCAGGGGTCCTGCCAGGAAGGGGAACCCGTGCCCCCCGCCGCACATGGCCACCCCGAGGAGAGGTAAGCCCCCTAGTACCCTGACAGAAGTTGAGTTGTAGTTCAGAAGGCAGGCTCTGTGAGTTGTGACACATGGAAGTGCATATTTACAGGGCTGAGTAAATTTGTGTCAGTGTGTTGAGGAAGTATATCCTATAGGCATCTTCAATGAGTAAGCTTACAAACTTCTAGACTGAACTGGTTATTGGGTTGGAGTGGGGCAGAAGTTATGGAAATTCAGTATAGAAATACATATTGATTTTTAGTTTTTGACCATCGATACCGAGTAAGTAAAACAGAGGGCAGGGGTCATGGGTAAGTGACTCAGGGTTGCCGGAGTCATGGGTATCACAGAGTGCAGGGGGTCAGGGGCAAGTAATACGGACATTAGGGGGTCAGGGGTAAGTAAAGCATAGTGCAGGAGTCAGGAGCAAGTAATGCAGAGTGCATGGGTCACAGGTAAGTAAAGTATTGTGCAGGAGTCAGGAGTAAGTATTGCAGAGTGCATGGGTCACAGGTGAGTAAAGTATTGTGCAGGAGTCAGGAGTAAGTAATGCAGAGTGCATGGGTCACAGGTAAGTAAAGTATAGTGTAGGAGTCAGGAGTAAGTAATGCAGAGTGCACGGGTCACAAGTAAGTAAAGTATAGTGTGGGAGTCAGAAGTAAGTTATGCAGAGTGCATGGGTCACAGGTAAGTAAAGTATAGTGTAGGAGTCAGGAGTAAGTAATGCAGAGTGCACGGGTCACAAGTAAGTAAAGTATAGTGTGGGAGTCAGAAGTAAGTTATGCAGAGTGCATGGGTCACAGGTAAGTAAAGTATAGTGTAGGAGTCAGGAGTAAGTAATGCAGAGTGAATGGGTCACAGGTAAGTAAAGTAGAGAGCAGGAGTTAGAAGTAAATAATGCAGAGAGCATGGGTCAAGAGTAACTAACGCAAAGTGCAGAGGTCAGGAGTAAGTAACTCAGAGGTCAGAAGTATGAAATGCAGAGTGACATGCCCCCTGTGCCCAGCTGCCAGTATCCCCCTGTACACAGCATGCCCCCAGTGCGCTGGGTCGCTTCTGCTGCTGCCCTACAGGCCCTCTTCTTGACCCTGCAGTAACCCATAGCTAACAAATCCCAGTCAATTCACCCTCACTTCTTGTCCGTCCCAGGACAGAAAATGACAATGAAATTGAAAGCTTGATAGTTGTCACTGGAAAAAAAAAGGTAAGGGAGGGTACGGTAAGAGTTATAGTGACCACTTTCTAAGGTGGGATTTCTCCTCCCTTCTTATTTTTTTTGCCTGGACAATAATCTCCCTAACTGGACATAGGAAGCAAAAAAAATGTCCCTACTCCATCCAAATCCATAGACGTTTTGTCCGGCGTTCCTCTTTAAGTTAAAGTGACTGAACTCTGAATGTGAAAACATTTCCAGTGTTTGGTTTATAGCAGCAATAGTTTCTTGATGTTACTCACCCTGACTGGCTCTTTAACGTGTCACAAATCTGATCTAAACGTTTCTCTTCAGTTTTGTATTTCCCATCCAAACAATGGCAGCAGATGACTCTTGATTGCACCACTCAGAATTGCTTGCTGCTCTGATTATTTCCCAGGGTGGTAATGAGATCTCAAGTGGAAAGGAACTTTTTCCCTGAGTCTAGAGAGCGCAGCTGATTTTCTAAAAAGCCAAATTATTAGGAATCCAAAAAGCTTTAATGGTTTTAAAAATACCATCCAAAAGATTCAGCCTTCCCCAGTTTTGCACGGTTGTTCAGGCTCCTCTCCAGTACTGAAATTGCTCACTTCTGGTTTCACTGCACACTGTGAGCTTCCCATAGTATGCATTTCAATCTGCAGCAACTAGGATGGATCCTGCCTCATTTCCTGGCTGGAGAGAATCAGCATTATCTAATAATAATGAAAACTGAAAAGTTACATTAACAAAATGTCTTCATCATGGTAAAGAGGGGGAACGGAGAAACCAGGGAAGGCAAAATATAAAAAGAGGAAAAACCTGAGTTTTAGCTTTTGAATGTGTGCAAAATTACTTCTTATTTTTACTGATTAGCTGGATGTTGGCTGCCTGTTTATTCTATATCTAAACACACTAAAAGCATAGAACTTCTACATTTTGTATTTTTATCTTTAACCAAAAGATCTGTTTCCCTTTGCATTTTTTTTAATGCACAGGGAAACCGACAGCAATAAAACCATGACAGAGTTTTGCTACCTCATCTAAAGCTAATAAAAAATGCTCAGTATTGATCCTATGATTTTTTGTGGCCTGCGTCCTATTGCAATAAGTGAAAATCTCTTCAAGTGAGAGGCAATCCCCAGTTAAACACTCGTCACCAGTCAATTTAGTTTAAATAATAATAAAATTAAAAAAATGATAAATCAGAGGTGGATTGAGAAGTGTCTTTGCATTCCAGCAGCTGCCCTAGTTCTCAGTGAGCTTGCTCTCTATATAGGTGCCCATACACTTTACAACCCTCGCAAGACTTTTGTATTGCGAGTGTTGTAAAGTACTTAAAAAAACGTACGATCTGCCCATCTTGGACAGGCAAATCGTAATTGCGATGACTCCAATGAGGGGCGGGCTTCCAAAGACTGCAAACGGGCAGTGTGCGCGTGCGCACACCGGCCTGTTCGGCAGTTGTCGCAAGCAGGTCACTAACTCGCCGAGAATCGTACGATTCCCGGCGGGTTTTCCATGGTTTTCCATGGTTTTTCGATGGAAGTAGAAACGGTCCCACGCCTTCCATACACTGCACGATTATCGTACGATCTTGGGATTTCCCGCGATTCTCGTACGAGAATCGTGCAGTGTATGGGCACCTTATATGGCTGTTATAACATGCCAGGTTTAGGACACTGCATATTACCATATAGAAGAAACACAGGCAAGATACACATGGGTTATCTCTGGCCTGCCATACCCAAATCTTGACTGAAATGGCTTCTCTACATTTTATTGATGAAGGGGTTCAAATGAGTTTTCGATGAAGTATAAAAGTTCCTATACTGAAGATTTAAAAAATCAATTCCCAGGAGCTGTGTGGATTTGAAATTAGCCATCTGTAGGAGCAACTAGTGTGGCATGAAATTAAATAGTCTGCAGTGTTTGGATGAACTTACATTAAAGTTACGACATACAAAAAAAAAGTCATTATTATTATTGCAGTTTCTATTTGTGATAAGTGTACATTAAATATATATGCCCTGACACAGATGTGGTCAATTTGTTTAGGCCATCTTCAAATTCCAGCACCAGATATCTGCTACTCTGGCCCCTTTCATCTTTATAATCCTTACAATAATAGACTAAGGGCTAGTTCACACCACATGCAGTTGTGATGCAGTCCGTTCAGTTTGGCAGCTGCATCAAAATCGTGTCATTATGCTTTGCAGTGGGATTTCTGGAGCTCTGTTCACACCAGTGCAGTCAGTTCTGATGAAGTCAGAAAAAAATACTGCTTGTCTCATTTTAGCTGTGCCTGTTCGCAACAGAACGCATCAAAAACGCATGGAAATATACTGGAATGCACTGGACTGCACCTAAAAGGCCATTTTGAGCTAAAAAAAGCGTCAAAATCGTGGTATAAACGCAGCAAAACGCATCGCACTGCAGCTGCACAGACACATGCAGTTATGGTGTGAACTAGCTCTAAGGCCTGAGTTGTTTATTCACCTTTCCTTATGCCTGTTGTGAATTAGCCCTAATGGTGTTTTATTGCTGAGCATCGTAAACCACTCACCAGCAAACCACCAACTTATTACCACTAGACAGCTGAGCTAAAGATCGCCTGCCCTAATAACGAAATAACTGGCCTTTAGCTCACCTCTAGCAATAGCTGTAAGTCTCAATCTCATTCAATATTCATAACTTTGATTCTGGGGATGGTACATTAAAAATACCCATATGTATAACCGCATCCTTTCACATTAAATCTGGACATATTCAACATGATTGGTTTAGGAGGTCCAGAGGTCTAACACACATTCACCCTTCTGAGCCAGACATACTTCATCCTGTCTGAGGATTTGTTCACGCCATGTCCGGACCAGAACATTTTTTTCCACACCTGAAATGCATCCCAATGTGTTCCTATGGTATTTCTGGGCTCTGTTCACACCAGTGAAGTCCATTCCGATGCGGGAAATAAAATGCTGCATGCACTATTTTTTACTTGTCTGGCACGCACCAAAATGCATATAAACGCACTAACGCATTGGACTGCACCGTTAAGCCCATTTTAAGCACACACAAAACATTTGCTGCATCGCATTTACAGATCTGATCCAGATCTGGTCCAGTCATAGCGTGAACAAGCTCTGAAGGGACAGTGGCATCACAGGCATTGTTTAAGTTTATTGAATTGTCACAGCATTTGCTGGGAACGGTGCGTGTTTCTTTTAAAAAACGCGGCGCTAGCTATTGCTTGTCTGTGTAAAGGGTTAACTGCGGGGTTAACCAACCCCAGTGATGATCTCTCTATCTGCTGGCCTTAGTTTGTTGTCCCATAGACTGAAAAGTCTCTGTGCAGTGTGAGCCTGAGGATGGTTTCGCAACGTCCTTGTGTCAGTTTGGTTGGATCGGAACTATTCCCTTTCCTTTGGCAGAACGTTTTCAAAGTTTTTACTCAATTCTGTTTACAGTTCCCAAACCCAATGGAAGATTTCCTCCAATTCTGAATTTGAAAGCACTCAGTGCATTTGTACATATTCACATATTCAAGATGGAATCCATTTGGTTGGTTGTCACCTCTTAGACAAGAAGATTTTTTGGCTTCCGTAGATATAAAGGATGTCTATCTACACATTCCTGTATTTGCAGTTCATCAATGTTTCCTTTGTTTTGTGGTGGGCAAACTTCATTATCAATTTGTGGCTCTTCCTTTCGGGTTGGCTTTGGTTCCAAGGGTTTTTACTTTTTACCAAAGTTCTTGCTCTTGTTTTTTTCTTTACAAGGGCATTCCGATTGTTGGATATTAAGACAACCTTTTTACTTTGAGAACAGTCTCTTCCTACTCAATGTCTAGACAGTCCTGAGCACATTAGAAGACTTCAGGTGGATTCTGAACATCGAAGTCATCCCAAGTTCCATCACAGCGCTTGGAGCATTTGGGTCTTCTGTTAGATACCCTTCAAGCTAGGGATGCACCGATACCGATACAAGCATCGTATCGGCCGCGATACCGAGTATTTGCATGGGTACTCGTACTCGTGCAAATGCTCGGATGTCTAAAACGAGTACCTGTGTCCGCCATCTTCCACCGCCGCACACAGCACACAGGACCACGTCTGCATTTATTCAAGATGGCCGCGATCTCCTTCTCCACGGGCGAACGGCCGAAAGCAGACTCCGCCTTCAATTCCTCTGTCCTCACTCGTGATTGGTGGGGAAGCCTGTCAATCATCCAATCGGCCAATCAGCGTGAGAAGAGGCCGGCATTGACAGATGACTAGGCTGTGACACGAGGGGATGAAGCAGACGGAGAAGACGGAGAAGAAGGTTAGCAGCACTGCTGGGGCTGGGCACAGGATGGGGGGTGGGCACAGGATGGCCTCAAAAGTTATATTTGTCTCAGCAATGGAAAAACATTTTATTTTATTCATGCTGTATTCACTCAGCTACGATTCCCTGGCTGGAATCCATACTTTTGCACCTGCAAGTTAGTTATGTGAATGAGGCCTAAATGTAAGTTTAAGATGATTTTTTTTACTTTTGGGAAAGCTTGGTGGAGTTATAATTGGAACAAAAGCAGAGGTTTTGCCTGTGATATTGCAACTTGCAGGTGCAAAAAAAAGGATTCCAGCCAGGGAATCATAGCTGAGTGAATACAGCATGAATAAATATAAAATAATTGTTTTTTCCATTGCTTAATCAATATTATATAAAATAAAGATTAATTTATCTTTGACCATGCTGTATTAATATAACATGGGCTGGCTGTTAGGTGTGTGAATGAGGTCTTAAGCTAAATTAAGTTTTTTTCACTTTTCTACACAATTCCATCTGCTTCCATCCTATCCATACGCCATCTTGTGGCCTTTTTTCAAATGGCACGTTGAGATTTTACTAACTTTCGCTGAGTACAACTTTGTGACAATTTAAGCAAAGTAAACTTATTTTTTGACAGTCATGTTGTCTTTTGAGTTACAGTTCTTCATAATATTAACAAACTGACCTAAAATCATTATTTTGTATTGCTTTGGAAAAAAATGTGATCTGCCTCTTTAAGAAAAAGTATCGGTAATTGGTATCGGCGAGTACTTTAAAAAAAAGTATCGGTACTCGTACTCAGACCCAAAAAAGTGGTATCGGTGCATCCCTACTTCAAGCAAAAGTATTCCTTCCTCAGAACAAAATATTGATCAAGTTCGGTTGCTTCAATCCCTTCCTCTCTGAGAAACTGCATGAGAATACCGTGATCGATGGTGTCAACCTTCGTAACGGTACCTTTTGCTCAGTTACTTTCCAGGACTTTACAGAGGAACATTCTTACAACGTGGGACAAGTCTCCTCTGTCACTGGACAAGATCTGAGTGAGTGTCATGGTGGTTGACAGCCCCTGCGTTGACAATTGGAAGTCATTTTCTGCCCATAACTCGGAAGATCATCACAATGGATGACATTCTTTTGGGATGGGCTGTGTCTTGGATCATCTGTCTGAGCATGGTTGTTGGTCTCCAGCGGAATCCAAGCTTCCGATATTTGTCCTGGACTTGAGGGCAATTCGTCTGGCATTGTTTCACTGGACCTTTCTTCTCTCTGGGTGTCCGGTTCACATTCAGCCACACAATGCTACGGCGATGGCAAACATCAATCACCAGGGAGGCACCAGGAGTGTTTTGGCACTGATGGAAGCAGTCGATCTTGGATTGGACTGAGCTTCAGGTTTCAGTGGTGCACATTACAGGAGTAGAAAAGTGGCAGGTTGATTTCCTTAGCAGACAACATCTTGATCTGGGCAAATTGTCTCTCCATCCAAAGGTGTTTCAACAACTTTGTCACCACTGTGGAACGCCAGATGTGGATCTTCTGGCTTCTCATCACAACAAGAAAGTGGACAGATTTGTGTACAGAGTGAGGGATCCATCGTTGGAGGCAGTGCCTTAGTAGGTCTGTGGGATCAGTAAACACTATTGTATATCTTTTCTCCACTGATGCTATTGCCTCATCTGCTTCACTGGATAGAACATGGAGGAATTCCAGTCCTTCTTTTCTCTCCAGATTGGTCTTGCAGGGAGTGGTATGCTGAGTTGGTTCATCTGTTGGCAGATGACCCCTGGCTTCTTCCAGATCTGCCAGATCTGTTATCTCAAGGCCCAATCTTCCACCCTGCATCTCAGTTGCTGGCTTTAACAGCCTGGCTGTAGAAACCCAAGTGTTGAAAGACAAAGGAATTTCAGGATCAGTTCTTCTGACTATGCTCAATGTTCATTGACCTTTCCTTAGGGTTTTTTCCCATGTGCTTTTTCTATATGCCAAATTTTGTTTATCAAAGTTTAGCTCCAAGTACCATAAGGGTCAAATATCTGCTTTGTCGGTCCTCTTTCAACCTCCTCTTTCTTCCAATTCATTGATTCATATTTTTATTCAAGGAGTTCCACACTTGGCTCCTCATGTTAGGTCTCCTCTTCCTCAATGGGATTTGAACTTGGTTTATCTGTTCTACAAAAACCTTTTAACTATCTCAGTCAGTTATTTGTCTTTGTTATTCTGAAAGGTTGCCTTTCTTGTGTCCATTACCTCGGCTAGAAAGGTTTCAGAGTTATCTGCTTTGTTTTGTGGAGAACCCTATTTTGGTTCTTTATAAGCACAAGGTTGTTTTAAGACTGCAGGTTTCCTTTTTACCCAAGGTGATTTCAGCCTTTCTTTTAAATGAATACATTGTTTTACCTTCACTTTGTCCAGCTCCTGTTTATCCTAAGGTAATTTCTCTGCATTGTTTGGATGCTAGTGTCCATTTATCCTGGATGCAGCAGCATAACCCTGAGGCCCTGTTCACCCCTTTACGTTTTGTTGCGCGTTCAAGGCTCTATGAACGCTCTACAAAACGTACAAACATGAAAATCCCACAAGTACATGTACTTCTTTGGGCCGTTTTTGTTGGGCGTTTCCATTGGGATACAGCCAAGTAGCACTCGGAAACGCGCGTTTAGGTCTCGTTCACACCTAGGCGTATTGCATATGCGCGTCTTTCGTGCGACCGTTGCACGTTTTTTTACCGCGATTCGCGGTAAAAAAGTTGCGCGACCGTCGCGCGTTTACGAAGGCTACTTGGCTGTATCCCAATGGAAACGCACAACACAACGGCCCAAAGTAGTACCTGTACCTTTTCAGGCGTGGGCCGTTTTGTAGCGCGTTAGGGACGGACGGAAATACGCCAAGGTGGGAACGAGACCATTGAATACAATAGGATTTATATTTTTGAGCGTTTTGTAGAGCGTTCGTCGAGCGTAGAACGCGCTACAAAACGTTCAGGTGTGAACGAGGGCTAGTCTCAGAATTCATGGTAAGAACAAAATTATTTTGTTATATCTGCATCTCTTAAACAGCATGCTTTGTTGTCAGGTTATGTCAATAGTGTAGTTTTAATTTTATTTATAGTTGTCCTGTTAAGTTTAATAATTACTGCTCTTCTGTGGCTGGGACCACCTAAGAGGAGCCATGTAGAGGTATGAAGGAGGGGCCTAACAATAAAGCACAAATACTCTGACAACAAACCACAAGGCTCAGCACCTATTACACAGAGATTTTATTAGACGATAATTATAATTATTCTCTGCTTTCAGAACGACCTTCACCGTGCTATTCAGAGGACGCAGTCTGCCATGTTCAATCAGGTGATCATTCTGATCTGCACTCTTCTGTGCCTTGTCTTTACAGGGTAAGCAATCATTTTGTGTCTGACTTACTGTTAATCTCCCATTTACAGAGCAGCACTGTAATTTCCTAGTCTTAGAAGAGCGAAGGCCTCTTTAGCGACAGTGGCTTGGTGACAGGAGCAGATGATTTTGGAAACGGAACCAGTGATGATGGTTCAGCAGCTTAATCTGTAGGACAAGCATGTCTGAGATTGTTCCGTCTTTTGAAAAGCTATGATGAATTCTGTATCATGATCATATACAGGTGAAACTCGAATAATTAGAATATCGTGCAAAAGTAATTGCAGTAAGTGCTGCAAAAGGGGCCCAAACCAAGTACTGAGTACATATGCATGCTTGTACTTTTCAGAGGTCCGATATTGTTCTATGTACAATCCTTGTTTTATTGATTGCATGTAATAATCTACTTTTTTGAGGTTGTGGATTTGGGGTTCTTGGGGTTTTCATGAGCTGTAAGCCATAATAATCACAATTATGACAAATCACGGCTTGAATTATCGTGCTTTGCATGTAATGAGTCTATCTCATATATTAGTTTCACCTTTTAAGTTGCATTAGTGAAATAAATGAACTTTGCACAATATTCTAATTATTCGAGTTTCACCTTTATATTCTTTATACATAAAACATAATTACATTGAAGCACAGTAAATTCCCTTTAAATCCTAACCCAGCAATTGTTCCTTAATGGCGCCTCTATCTCCTGGCGTGATATTGTAAGCTGCTAATTCTATGTATTGCTGCATCCCGCCTCTGTCCTCAGCGCAATTACTGTGTCGGCGTGCTGTTAACATTACTGAAAAGAGCGGAAAATTATAACTTCTCCAGGCCTGACGCATCATGATGGCCGCGAAATACAGCAAGCAATAAATGTTTTTCCTCCTCAATTCCTTTTTTAGTGTAAGCAAGCAATAATATATTAGTCTCAGCACACCCTGACAGCCAGACAAAAGTCAAGGTTTGACATTCTTCAGAAAAGATGTCAAATCTGTCACTTTTCTAAGAAGGACAGTTTAACAGAAAGACCAGTGAGCCTGTTAAGAGTTTGAACCTTTTTGTGGAACTTTAATGGGGGCCGTTGCCAGAGTTTCCCTGTACGTATAAAAGTCATGCTGCACAGATAAAGTTCCTGCTTTTTCCTCCAGCAACCTTTCCTCTGCTCCAGTATTGCCTGCAGACTCCATAGAGGTGATCCCGGGGGTTATGTAAACAGCAGATTGGCTGCTGCACATGTGCGGAGTGAGTCTTTATTTAAGAAGCAGCAAGCTGTCAGCAGAGGTTGCATGGTGGAGTATGAGAACAGTGGACTGACCTGTGTCTGGACCTGTGTCCTGCTATATCTACCATCCTCTGCAGAGTATTTACACTTCAATAATATTTCTGTTTTAATGGGGATAGGGAGCAGGGTTCAAAGGCTATCAGAGGAGCCATTTCCCCATCTATATTACAAGTGCCGCTGTGCTGAAGTTAACTCATTAATTTATACTTATTCTGTTTTGTGATAATCAACAGCAAGATGATGAATAGAAAATGCATAAATAGAAAATGAGGTGATTCGATACAGATATACTCGCCAGCACAGCTCCAGCTTCAGGTTCAGGCTCTTACAGTGGTTCTTCTACACATAAGACACAAAAGTAGAAAAAAAGGAAAGTAGCCGCACTGCAGAATTAAAGCCACCTAAGTAGTTTTATAGAACGGTCCAGTGCAAGGTAGTCCACCAGAACTTTACCCCCTAAAACGCATTTCACTCACAACAAGGTTAGTGGTAGAGTAGGAGCTACCAGGTGATAAGATTTGGTTATACACAAATCAATCTAAAGCAACGGGAATTAATCAACATCCTCATCAATAACAAGCTGTTTAACATACCCCCACTTCAGTTCGATATACAAAATGTATCAAACTTGTCTTAACACAAGATACTAAATGTCAATCCTCATAGGAGGGTACTATTGCATAAAAGTAGAAACATTCTCCATAAAATAATTACTAAAGAGCACTGTGTGGGACAGAACTAGTTTCCCTTTAAGGCTTGTGCACACCATATGCAGTGACCTGCATTAATCTGCACAGAAAAACACACTGTTATTACCCAGTTATAACATAATGCAGCGATGAGGTATGGTGTGGAAAAATGCTGCATTTTTCTGCGGCACATTGCATGGCATAGCATGTAAATTTAGCACGGAAACTTGAATAAAGTGTTGTTACAACATATGGCACCACTCCTTACCGCTGCTACACAGTGGACACCAGCCCACATGCTACAGCCCCTTTAAGCATGCATGCTGGTGTGAACAAGCCCTTAATGATATGATTCCTGAAACCTTAAAATAAAATAAGCAGCAATTGTGCAGTTACCCGTAACAACCAATCAAATTTACTGGTTGCCAGGGGTAACATCTCCACTTTTGTCCTCATTTTGGTACCTCCAGCCCACTGTGTCACCAATAAAAGAGAGCTAGCTTAAAGTGACATTAAACCCTCAGCTATTTTAACATAAAACAATACTGTAATGTGTGCCTTACTGTAATCCATGGTAGTTTCCCTTCTCTTTGCTGCTCTTCCTTTTAAATCTGTATCCGTTCTCATGCTGGGCAGAACTTCTGTTTTGCAGCAGACTGCCTTGTCTCAGGAATGGATATATGGTGTCTGTGTATAGGTTTGTATAGGTTTGTAACCTGAGCCAGCACTACAGGAAGAGTCACTCAGCTGCAAAGGGAAGTTCTCCCCAAGCATGAGAAGACATGAGCATTTAAAAGGAAGAACAGCAAAGAGAAGGGAAACAACCATGGATTACAGTAAGGTACACATTACAGTATTGGTTTATGTTAAAGAATCTGAGGGTTTAATGTCACTTTAAGAAAGCTGTTGTGGTGAAGATGTTGCAACCAGTCAAACATCATCTTCCCTCTTTCTTTCTTTTCTTTAGTTTATTAATGTCCCTACTTTGACTTTAGGCGTATTATTTTGTGCAAAATTCACACCCCCCGATCTTTCAATTAATACCTATGGTGTATTATAATATTACAATAGCCCTTCCGTATTACGTGCGACAATACCTCTGTAGGAAGGGGATATATATAGAACATACATTTCTTTTTCTGCCCAGTTTTTACGCACTTTGCCTTGCAGCAGGCACATCATACAAGTTACAATGGCCTTTTTATGAGCAGGTAATCATAGCCCAATAAGACAGATTGGGGACATGACTGCAGTGCGCTGCAGCATGACCGCAGCTCGGCTGTTCTTGCTTTCGCATTTGTGAAGTCAAAGAAAATAGAAGGACAATAGTCATGACTCATGCAGCCTATCACACAGTTTAGCTTACTGCCTGTTTTCTCTCTACTTTTTCATGCAAATACTAGTTTTCATTTGCGTTTTATAATCCTCTGTGCTGCCGATTGTCATTTATTTAATTTCCTGTTTGCATTTTGCAGATAAGGCAAGGGTTTTAGCAAATATTTCACATCCTCACTAGGCTGTTGGGTGCTTTACAAAGGACTGAACTTAAAACGTTATAGGGAAAATTCAGTAATGGTAATTGTGCCTAAGCAGTACCCTGAAAAATATACCTTCTCAATTTGAATTCCTCCCGAAAAATAGCAGTACATTTCCTGGTATGTTAGTGTGCCTAGGCACCCCTGTGTTACTTTACATTAAGGTAAAGTACTTCAACACTACAATAATATCTCATAATAACACTAATAATAACTGGGTCTCCAGTGGGACGTTTTCCCCTTATTTCCTGTCCTGGCAACAGCATTATCAACAGGACAGGAAATCTCAAACAGGAACTAAGACAACAATAAAAATGTTTTTTTAAGAGTAGAAGTAGGATCTTTTTCAGCTTTTTATTGCTTTCTGTGTCTTCAGTGGACATTTTCCCTCGCTTCTTGTCTTGGTGATAGGGATAGGAAGTGAAGGGAAATCACCCCACAGACTGCAATATATCCTAACAACCGGTTCTAACCCCACCTCACGCCCCCCATCAAAAATAAAAGAAAGTGTTTGGGTTTAAATATACTTAAATACTGTCCCTTAAAGCCTAACCCCATTAAAAAAAAATGACCCTTGCAGTGGGGCTTCCCCTGCGCTGCAAGGGTTAATTGTTGAATTTGTCTAGGAGGAATATAAAGAGCAACTCTACTTACCCTATTATTCACTCCTGAAGGCTTCCTCCCAGCTGCATGACCGATCCCCTAAAGCTGTTTCTCTTTGCTGGTCACAGGCACTCTAATGTCATCCCATACTATGCAGGACCAGCAGTCCTGCATTGTAAGTAAAGATGCTGAAGGCACACCCACAGCCTGGAAAGTGGGGAAGAGTGCCACGGGAGCGAGGAATAAGGTAAATATCACTGCTTTTTCTGTTCCCCGTTGACATAAGTGAGCATTTAATCCTTGCATGATGGGGAAGTCCCAGTGCAAAGGTAATTTTAAATTTTTCCCACAGCTCAACATTAATTCCCAATTATTTTAATATTGAGACAACAACCTAATCTGTATTCTAGTATGTAGAGGAAAAGGCTAACTTTGGACTGTGGCTGTTTTTCAGGATGTGCGGCATTCAGCATTTGGAAAGAGCTGGGGAAAATCTTTCACTCTTCAATTCATTTTATTTCTGCATTGTGACATTCTCTACTGTGGGCTATGGAGATGTGACTCCTAAGATATGGCCATCTCAGCTGCTAGTGGTGATCATGATCTGTGTGGCACTCGTGGTGTTACCACTCCAGGTATGCTATACATGTTCTGTCTTTGTTGGTGGTGAAATTACATGCACTCATAGGATTAGAGCAAAGACCTAAGGGTACGTTTTAGCATTGCCAAATCAAATTATTATCTTCAGTTAAAAAAAAGTGCCTCATTTTTGGCACAAATAAAAATGCTTTTTCCAAGGTTCCTCATGTGACCTAGATCAAACCAAAAGATCTTATGATTTCTGGATATTAAGGGCATTGTTAGAGTTTCACATGATCATAGACTGCAGGGAGTCTGTCAACTAACACCTGACTGATAGACTAGCAGGATCCGGAGGGCACAACCAGGTAGCAGAGCTTCCTGTGTTTGTAATTAGCAAATATGGCTTCCTCAATCTACAGTTATATTTTCAAAAGATACAAACAAGGCTTTTAATAAATAAATACACATTGGTAAGATTACTTTTATTAAGATAATCTGTATGGCATGTTCATTTAAAAACAGTATACTGTAGTTCCACTTTAAATTGCAAATAGCAGCTTCAAAAATACAAATATACAAACAATAAATATTTTATAGCTACCATGCATCTTCTTTTGCTGTTGGGGGCAATATAAAAAAAAAATTCTGTTCAACTTTGGTTTCCAGCCTGTAACAATTCCAAGGCCCTATTAACAGCTGAGGAAAATGATATCCTATGATGTCTGAGCCCCATCGTCTGTTCATTGTCTTGAGCTGCCATTTCTACAGGCTGGCCTTGTATTGGGACACTGTGCATTCTGCTGTACAGAAAGCTCAACAATTCTCAGGATGGAATTACCATGGGGTCTGCAATATCAGTAAAGGGCATAGGGTCTACTGAGGTGTAGAGTTTAAGGAGCATCCGTTTTTCTCAAGTTAAACTTCCTAGGAGGTCCGACTGACACGTCATTGCTCTTAAGTTCATTCAACTAAAATGCCTGAAGATGAATTGAAGTATAGTCAGTGAACACAGGTGGCCAAAGCAGCAGGCAAGCAAGTTGTGCAGCAGACAATTGAACAACTGAATCCAGAAGAAAGACCAGGGTCACAACCAAAATAGCAACCGGAATCAAAGATTGTCTGCCAACAGCCAGCAAGAGAACTCACAAACAAAGGATTATCAGCTAACCCTGCAAAAGGTGAGAGAGGGTTTTTCTTAACCATTAAGAACAGAAGTACCTTCTCATCTGGAGAACCTGCAAGTGAACACAGCTTTTAAATAAATTGGCTAAAATTCTGACAGTTCTGAAGGTGTCCTTGTTTCACTTCATTTCTATATGGACAGTTTGTTGACAAAGGTTGCAGAGTCTTCAGGAAGATACGCTGTCCTTAGGGATGGAGCTGTTGTAAAGAATCTGTCAACTCCACACTGGCTTGATGTTGGAGAGTCTACCAGGCATAACATAGCGCTGCAAAGAATCTCTAGGTACCAAACCCTGGGTGACAGAAGTTAACCAACACTGAAATAATGGAATTTTTTATTCTGATTAACTCTGAATCTTCAATACCCAACCTATAGCTTTTAATATAATCTACAGGATCAAGACTGCTTACAGTTTCTCTCACCAGCAAGGACCATAATAAGAAATACTGTATATTTTAACATTTTATTTTAAAGTTACCGTTCTTGCTAGAGTACAGCAGAAACAAAACAAAAACATATAAGCATGAGTTTAGTTCTTCTGTTTCCTTGTTGTCTCCCATACTTTTGGAAAATCATCAGCAGGTCCTAAAGCTGCAGAAGGACAAATTGCTTCCTGACATCTAACCATCTATGGTCAACTTTATCATTGTAGGATGCAGACAGAGCCTATGCCACCTTCTCAGTGCTTGCTTCTTCCCTTCCTTGGGTCCATTTTATCAGTCTTATCATTTTTAAGTGATATCTGTTTTTTACTATATGTATACAACATTTGTGTTACAAATAAATCCCTTTTATAAATGCCAAGGGATTCCCAGTGCACCCTAGCACTAGCAGGATTGTCTCCTTTAAGGCATTCTGTCTCTGAATGAGACCTTGACAGAGCAGTACAGAGGGAGTTGATGAGAGAGAGAAGGTTGCATCAGTTACTGTTCTGACTCATTCAGTGCAAATTTCAGCTTAAGCTATTGTGCTCTGTGAACAGGCTTTTACAAAAGGGAGCTAAAACATGGTGGCTTTGGGTGGCTGCATGCTAAAAAGGATGAAACAAAATATTATGCAGTAGTTTTTATTTACCACCTTTAAAAAGGAAAGTAATGTTTTATTTTTTTGTCCCAACCGTTCTAAATAAAGAAAATCTATACAAAGACACTATATGTTCCCATTAATGCTCAAACAGATTGTAAATTGTCTTTAGAGTATGGAATGGTTTTTATATATATTACGAAGTCCTTCTTAGGTATAAAATAATAAATGATATAGAAATAAATGAAATAGGGCATGCATAACAGAAGGCTAAAATACGATCTTCAGTATCTTCATAAGGAAAGAAGGCATGAAGAGCCAAAAGAAACACAATGACACAAAGCCTGATGCAGAAGATAACAAAGGATGGCTTGTAATAATAAAATGACCTCTGGAAACGAATACACTTGAGTAAATAGACTTAGTAAGATAAAATAAATAATTATCCAGAGTATTTTAATTCAGTTTATTGCTTGTGGTTTAAAATGCAACTATCTATCCAAACAGACAATTAGCATCCTATCACCCTCACTGGGCAATGAACAAGCATTATCTTAGTGCTGAGGTACCCCCTGTGGTGTTGTCTATCTATAAGCTGGCGAAGCACGGCTCTTAATAGCTCCCAGTGCCTGAATTCTTATTAGATTGGCAGCATTATGAGCCAGACTGGTTTACGGTGCAGAACCTCATAATCAGAGTCTGATTTCTGTTATTAGGGTGTTTAAGGAAGAGAATATCTATATTCTGCTCTTTTACTAGCAGTAGTAATGATGTTTTAAATAAATAAATAACTTTACTAAAGGTGTATTATCTGTCTGAAAGATGGTTTTTAATATTATGGTTTACTTTAAAGGAGAACTATAAGGTGAGTGAAAATCACTCAGCCTCATAGTTCGAGCCCATGTGTGACAATGAAACTGTCACACGTCGGCTCAATAGATCGGGAAGTGAGCGAACACATACCGTCGCTCGTTCACTTCTCATTCATGTCCCTGCAGAGAGCCGTGACTGTCACTCACGGCTCCCTGCAGGGATTCTCCCCCCCCTGTCTGATCCCCCCTCCCCTATCTGACTGGCGGAACGGACGGTGGAGGGGGCCGGTACAGCTGGCTCTGCCTCTAGATAGGCAGAGCCAGCTGTCAAACACGCAGCTGGGTGGATCTCGACTAATGTCGGGATCCATCACGGCTGCGGCGGTCTCAGTATCCCGCGAGCTGTAGCTCACGGTATACTGAGCTTTGGGTCACGGGAGGTCGCTAATTTATGTCCTCCCGTGACCCTGAGGAGAACTATGGGGAAAAGCACTGACCCCATAGTTCTCCTTTAACAGCATTTACTTAATTGTTATAATATCTCTACTGTATATGTTATGTTATTATCAGTGCAGAAATGTAAATGGCTATGACAGGGTGGAAGTTACCCTTAAAGAGATGCTGGGGGTGATTCAGTCCATTGTAGGTCACCCTGTCTGTTAGTCCAAATGCACCATTTGTTGGCAAAAGGACAGAAAACACTGCTAGATTTCTTTTCCTGTAAAGAAACCTATTGAATGCTGTGTGTTTTTTTTAAACTTATTTGCTTTTTAATTAGATTTTTATTTATTGCCAGTTTGAAGAGTTGGTCTACCTTTGGATGGAGAGGCAAAAATCAGGGGGAAACTACAGCCGTCACAGAGCGCAGACTGAGAAACATGTGGTCCTCTGTGTCAGCTCCCTAAAAATCGACCTCCTGATGGACTTTCTGAACGAGTTCTATGCTCATCCACGGCTTCAGGTAGTGTGGCCAGGCTCTCTGCACTGTGAAAGAGACCCAATAACTTTGGTTTTTTTACTTCTATTTGTTATTTAGATTATCTTTTTTTTCAGGATTATTATGTAGTTATTCTCTGCCCATTGGAGATGGATATCCAGGTTCGGCGAGTTCTTCAGATACCGTTGTGGTCTCAGCGTGTAATCTACCTTCAAGGGTCAGCACTAAAAGATCAGGACCTCATGAGGGCAAAGTAAGTATGAGCTGGTGCAGTACAAGGGGTGAGAGTGTGGCCGGAGACCACCAATCAGATTTCAGATGTAATTTTTTACTGCTTCAGTTTAAAAGACAATTTCATTCCAAGGATTCAGTATCTACAATTGCTCATGTTTCAGTTCAACATATTCATGAAAAAATCCATACTTGTTTTAGATTTTTTTCCTGTCAACTTTACCACTTTCTCTTAAGATTGTTTTACTGAAACGTTTCAAATCTCACTTAAAGTGATACTAATCTCAGGAGTGAAATCTTAAAAATACAATGTACCTTATTTGTGTATCACTTGGCTGTAGCTCCTCAAATCATTTCTGAATTGGCGCTGACACTGTCCTTCCTTCTGGAGGGGGGCTACCTTTGTTCCCCATGGTCCCTGTGTGTGTTGTAAAGTAGCCACCACACCAAGCTCGCTCCTGTGATGGACTACAATCTCACGCTTAGTTTACTAATTTGTATTAAGATTGTAGTCTATCACGAGAACGAGCTTGGAGTGGTGGCCACTGTACAACACCCACAGGGACCATGGGGAACAAAAGTAACCACCCTCCAGAAGGAAGGACAGTGTCGGCATCAATTCAGAGATGATTTGAGGATCTACAGCCAAGTGATACATAAATAAGCGTCATTTTTGTTAATAGATCAGGTACTTGAATACATTTTTAAGCGTTACCGCCTAAGTTTGGTGTCACGGTAAGTTTTTGTTCTATAAACACATCAGCATTATTACCATTGTAACAAACAATGCACGTAACGAACAGTACTTGTACAGTCCCTGTACATTCTCTAAAAATTTCCAGCATGCTGCTATTTTGTTAGATGGTTATTTTAATATCTGATTAGTAGAACTCCTGATATATTGTATTTAATATATATTGTGATGATCTACAACCCGCATATAAATAATGTTCTTTAATGCAGGATGGATGATGCTGAAGCCTGTTTCATTCTGAGTAGCCGAAACGAAGTGGACCGCACTGCCGCTGTAAGACTCGAATCCCCCCCCCTCCCCCCCTCATCTATTACTTTAACAGCTGGAAGAGATGTGAAAATATGGAATGGGCTGCCACAGGAATTGGTTCTAGTAGTTAGGGCTGATTGTTTCAAAAGGGTTGAATTCTTTTCTAAATGTGTCAGATATTCACAATTGTTTATAGTTGTGAAAATACAAAGCAGTTTGTTGATCCAGGAATTTATAACAGTGCCATTATGGATCAAGAAGGATTTTTTTCCCCGTTAAAGCAAATTGGACCAAGCTTTATACGTTTTTTTGCCTTCCTTTTAAATAACTGGTGTTATCAATAATGATTTTTAGGGTTGCCAGACGAATTTTATTACCTTGTAAGATTGTATTGGTTTTCATCTGTCTTACCTACAAATCTATTTTGATGTATTCTTGGGAAACAAGCACAAAATACAGATGTCAGTTATACAAATGTAGCAAATACTGTTTATTAATATTTTATTTATAAAATTCCAGTATATTCTGAAATGCTGCAACAACATAATCTACCCATAACCAGCCTTAGAAGCAAAACATTAAAGAAGTTAAACATTAAACTAAATATTTTGAACACCATCACAATATTTTTAAGGGTTTCAACCTTTCTTTAAAATATTTATAGTCTTTAAAAAACAAACCCTAGAAGATGTATTTAATAACATAAAACTGACCCCAGTAGTGTAGCCAGCAACCAATCTGCCATTTTATTGTATTCAAAGCAATAAACAACATTTTCGGATTTGGTTTCTACAGTTATGAACAGAAATTATGGCAGATGTATGCCATGCAATTCGACTAGTTAGGGTAGCACATTTGAGAGCTTGATCTAATTTCTATCTTTAGGACCATCAGACCATCCTGAGAGCCTGGGCCGTGAAAGATTTCGCTCCCAACTGTCCTTTGTACGTCCAGATTCTGAAGCCTGAGAACAAATTTCATGTCAAGTTTGCAGGTAAGTTCAATTAGTCATTGAGGCTGAAGTTCTTAAGTGATATGTATGGTCATATAACCAAGACGGACATTTTATCTTGTGGAAAAGATCAGTTGGAGGAATCTATAATGCATCATTTCATGAACAAAAAAATTAAGGTCAGTCCACCAAAATATCTGCAGGCACTCCTGCTGTTACCAATATTAGGCGATCCCGCCATCCTTGATAGATTAGGAAGAGCTAAAAAAACACAAAAGTGGGCAGAACCACCCAAAACTCCCAGGTGGGCTGAAAGAGAATGATAAATTATGGCAGAGAGATATATATCTGCAGCATATGTAGCTAGAGAAAGATTCAGATCACCATGCTAACTTTTGGATGGCCTGACCCTTTCATTTTAGTTTGCACTACAAGAAAAACGTTCGGTTGTGAAAATTGGGCATTTGAAACTGATTAAGGTGAAAGCCTAGTGTAATTCTACGATATAGATAGATAGATAGATAGATAGATAGATAGATAGATAGATAGATAGATAGATAGATAGATAGATAGATAGATGGACACAGACATTAGTTATTTTAGTGCAGCTGATAATTTTGTTCCTTACTTCCAGATCATGTGGTATGTGAGGAGGAGTTTAAATACGCCATGTTGGCACTGAACTGTGTGTGTCCTGCCACCTCAACTCTCATCACACTACTTGTTCACACCTCCAGGGGGCAGTAAGTTTGCTTTTATTTATTACTTAATATTGCTCTGACAAATTCCACACTCGCTACAGAGTAAAAGGAATAATTCATATCCTTCCCTGTACGGTATGTTAATTCGCAGTACTAAAATCTTGGTGCTGTTTTTGGTGTAGAGCTCTTGATGCCCCAAAATTTGTAAATCCAGCAGCTAAGCTGACCTAAGTGTTCCTTTATTTAAAAGTGTCTCTTACACTAAAGTACCCCTAATACTTTACTGTCCTCCTGCCTGAATGCTTAATGCTTTACCCAAACCCTAAATTCATTACTTGACTTTTAACCCTCCTTCCCCAACACTTCACCTTTACCTTATGCTATAACAATTAAATTGACCCTTACATTTAAACCTCACCCTAACACTTAACCAACCCTCCCAACCTCATTCAATAAAACCTACCTTTAACCCTAAAATGTAAAGAAGATCCCAACATAACCCATAAAGTAAGACCTAACAATAATGCAAACCATTGTTCTGTATATTCTCCTCATCCTGCACTCGGTGCAGCCACACCAAATCTTTGTTGAAGGAATTTTATTAACAATCCAACAAGGAAACACAATGCAAAGATAAAGAGAAGTGTGTACATGTACAGCTCAGCCATATTTCTGTCCCCTCTTTCTTATAGCCTTTGGCTTGCAGACATTTTCAGCTTAGAATTTTAGCTGCCTGTAAACGCCCAACTGATAAAATTCAAAAGCATGAAAAATGCTATGGACTATCCATATTGTGATCGCATAATTCTTTTAATGCCAGCATAAAAAGGAGAGCCCTTTTCTGATCACTGTATGGAGTATAGAAACCTTCAATTAAAATAGCTATTGTCTGTGAATGTGTACAGGTACACTTTAATAGTGTTTTCTGGCACCTATGTGTAGAAAACTGTCACAGTCTGGCTATTAACAGTTGAGACCTCCTTGATCAATATTACATACAATGATTACTAAATATTACATTTGCAGATATTAAATTCCAGCATCTCCGCACAACTCATATGATCTCTTCCAGTCTAGCAGCCCACCGCAACTGACCTAGAATTCTGCGTCTCAGCTTAGTGTATCCCGAATATTTTAACCTAGATTGAGTTCACACTTCTGCTACAGCGCCCATGAATACTTAATCATATGTGAGCACTCCTGTATGTGATGGGATTTTAAGGAACGAGAGGTTGTTCAGCAGCTGTCTTGCATTTCTTGGAAAGTTTAAAAATCGCTATCGGTATTTAGCTGCAGCAATTTCACTCTTGTCTTGTCGTTGTCAATTGTATGCAGTAGCGGTTTAAAGGAAACCTAACCTCAGAAAAACAAAGAGGCAGCCACTGCCAGCCTGCTTCTGAGTTGCAGATCTCTGGCTTGGATGTTTCCTATCTCTGACCGCAAACAGGTATACGGATCAGAAGTTCTGTCTTCATTCTGATCTCACTTCCTGCATGCTTGTTCCAGGTCAATGATGGAGGCCAGAGACAGCCAGGCAATTAGTGTTTTCAGAAGCTCCTTTGAATAGAGAGATCAGCAAATGGTAGCATGTACCATGTCCATGTACATATCAATGCTATTAACATATATTAGGTGTTCTGTGAAATAGGGCTTGAAAACATGAGGATACCTTTGCGTTTTATTTACTTTGTCCATGTGGTTTTCTACTGTGATCACCAGAATTAATACAAATATAACAATGCAAGTTGGACCCGTCCGGGCTGCCCCATGTTTTTATCATAATTTGTCAGAACACACGCAGCTCTCGTTTAATTCCATACAAGTTTTGGGACAAAAGGTAACATATTTAGGTGTAAATATGTTATCACATCAAGCAAACATAACAGTAGCTAGCAAAACATAAGCAAACAAGAACTCCTCTCAAGAAAAAAAATGAACTTTTTATTTTTGTTTAATGTTATATAAATTTAGGTGATTTGCCCAATTTTAGTAGAAAACCCCCCATAAGTAACTTATAGAAAAATTTGTTCTGGATGAATGTCCTCTTCTTTCTGTAGGGAAGGGCAGCAGTCCCCAGAGCAGTGGCAAAGGATGTACGGGAGATGTTCTGGTAACGAGGTCTACCACATACGTATGGGAGACAGCAAGTTCTTTATGGAGTATGCAGGAAAAAGCTTCACCTACGCTGCTTTCCATGCCCACAAGAAGTAAGAGACACTGACGGTTTATGCCTTACTGTTTAACCATTTTATGACAAGAGGTCAGTGATGCCTAGATGCCCAGGCAAAATTCAGAAGTGTCAGTATATATCAGGTAAAGCAACAGTAACTGACTAATATACCTATCAAAATATTATTAAAAATATTATATTGAACACTTTTTTCACTTTCTTCATTAATTAATTTAATGAAGAAAGTTAAAAAGTAGTGCGAGAGGTACAGTGACAGCTGTAATTGGCAGTTTTTGTTTGTAAACAAACCTCATGTGATCACGATGAAAGGCTAATATGATGATCACTTGATTGCGAACCACACTAATTGGTTTTGGATCAATCATCAATCAACATTCTTTTAGCATTGGTCAGCATGCCTGAGACCTTTACTGTACAGATTGCAGTTGTGAAGGGATTAAAATTAGAAGAACGCACCACACCAGGAATAACTTTCACTAAAAATAAACAGTGGACAAAAATACATCTACTGAACAATCTTTCCAAAGATAACATAGTTCTATCTTACCTTGAGAAAAAGGTCTTCTTTTCTAAAATGTTGGTTGTAAAGTTTTGTTTGTACCCTATGTTCTTTTGAGTAAACGTATATAAGAATTGACTTCCTGTTGGGCTTCCCCTTCTCTCCACATCAGCCTTTGAGGTATCTGTGTGAGGTGAACTTTTTATTATACCAAAACCCTTTATCACATCAATGGATAAAAGGGTGTTTTAGGTATTTACCTGTATTTACTTTTTAGTTATTTGGGGTCGCTTTGTTGTGTTCCAAAGGTGTGTATTGTCTTTGTCTGAAGAGTGGGGACAATAATAATAATATAGTAATTTTGCACTGTAGGTATGGCGTTTGCCTGATAGGAGTGAGGAGAGAGGACAATAAAAGTATTCTACTGAACCCTGGGCCCCGGCATATCATGGCCAGCTCTGACACTTGCTTCTACATAAACATCACCAAAGAGGAGAACTCGGCCTTCATCTTCAAACAGGAAGAGAAGCAAAAGAAGAAAGGGAGAGGAATCTATGGTGAACCATCTCGACTTCCTGTTCACAGCATCATTGCCAGCATGGGTAATTACTTGCTTTCCTATAAAGCTTATTATACTTCTTAAATCACTTTCTGCCCATGTTCAGTCTTCACATTCTCTCCTTGCGGGTGCTCACAGTTTTTAATAGTTTATTATCCATCAGGTTATGATAAGGAGACCAAAAGGAACCAGAAACATGAAAATATAGCGCTGTACTGAACAACCTAATTTGTCTTTCATTTAGCAGATATGCAGTTCATTACTTAATTCCTTGTGGTTGGCTGTTCACCTGGGCTCCCCGTTTAACAGCCCAGATTAAAGCCAACATGTAAACAGCTTCTTGCTGACTATAATCAGTGCAAAATATGGGTTCTTTAAAATAAGATTTAGGGGGTATCAACACAGGACAAGGCATACCCAGGCCTACCATAGAATTGATATAGTTCACACAGCAATCTGCAAGTAGGAGCTAATAGCTTTATATATTAGGTGTGGCCCTAAATTGGCCAGTGTGCATATATGAATGCGTGTCCCTGCCCACGTTCTGAAAAAAAGGACTAATTTCCTTAATTATTTGCACTTGTGTTGGAAGTAATGTAGTATGACTATAGTACACTGTATTTTCAAGCGGTTTATAAAAAGCGTGAAAATCATGGCTATTAGGGAATGTTAGAAGTGCCAGAGAGCTGTGTACATTTCCGGAGTAAATGGATGAAGAGGAAACTCATGTTATATTGTATTATGAGAACATTGTGAACAGCAGGACACAAATAGCGCAGAAACAGCTGTCACAGCTGGGGATAATGGATTCATATAACCTGGTAAAACTTGGAGAAGTGCTGCAATCACATGGCACTGCCAGGAAGCGAGCCCAGGAAATTACCTTGATATAAAACATTCCATCTGTTCTTCTCTGTAACCTTTTCACTGCCATCTGTCACATTCGGCACAAACCGGCTTTTCCAGTGAGGAGAACAATAGCCAAAAAGGTTAAAATATGTCTAGCAAGGAAAGTTGCAGAAAAGACAGGTTCCCTTTTTTTTTTTTTTTTACTTGTAGTATATTTGCCTTCCATTTTTCACCCCTTCACTTACCGTAAATACAGAATTACCAGCCTATTTTTTCATGATTCCTCCCTGTCCACTTTTTCATATGTTATGAGCTGAGATCAGGGATCTGTATCCATATAAGCCCCTAACTGTACATCTCTGAAAAATGTCTGCTGGAGTCACTCTGACCTGATTGTAACTGCCAGTTATGCACAGTGTAGGTTGCAGCAGCCTACAGAGTGGAGCAGTGCACAAGGGGAACTTTTTTTTTTTTTACTTATATGGCAATCAAAATTGGGCATCTAATCATACCTATCCTTTACAAATATGGAAGGTAACTTATATCAGATTGAAGTGTATAGGCAAAAGTAATGCAACACTTATTTTTTGGTTTGACTTTTATGCACAGAAGTGAAGTTGCCCTTTAAAATAACTACATAATGAGACGAAAGAGGCTAGAATTAGACATCCTTCTGTGTACTTTGTTAAATTTACTGAGCTTATGATATGTGGGACGTTTTCCATCTCTGAAAGGATTGCAGTATTAAGAGGAATGGCAGTTTCCTATTTACTAAATCTTCTTCGTGGCTGTAACACGATTCTTTACATAATTTCCTGTTGCTACAAATTGGAATTGATGATTAATTGTCATTAGCGATTAGCTAATCCCCCTAAATTTGCTCTACTGGTAGTTCGGTTAATTTGAACCCAATGCACTTGCAAATCAGATTATTCATCACAGATTGTATGCATTAGAAGAACAGAAGAAGGCGTCCAGTCAGGAGAGGACTAGGCTGGGGGCCAGGGGGATTTGCCACATGGGCCAGCACTAATGAGGTATATTGGCTGGTAGCACTGAGTAGAGACACATCCACCATTGAGATAGCACAGGACATGCAGTCAGTGACATATTCTACGCATTGCATAGCTATTTGCTTCCTGACAGAGGGAAGCATTCCAGCACCAACTTCCTTTATAGGTCTGAGATATGAAGTGACTAAATGCTGATGCTGCAAGATGTACAAAAGAGTGTTTCTCAATAAATCATCTCCTTTAGACACACTTTCACTATGCCCACCAAACAGTGTGTCACCATGGCATATTTTGCGGCATACTCTTTTCTTAGCACACAGCAATCTGTTATAATGTAATGGGGGCAAAGGTAATGTGCAGTGACCACCTCATTATCATCTTTTCAACAATCCTGGCCCATCTGAGTAGGGGTAATCTTTGACACTCAATTCTGTATATTTAGTACCTAAGCATCTAATATTCAGGCTCGCTGTCACGTGGAGGGTGAGGGAGCTTGCTTGGTCTTGTATATGAATTATGGAGGGGCTGAAGTAGCGCATCGGGGAAATGAGAGGGAAGGTCAGTGTCACTTCTAATTTCTTTTCTGTACAGAATCACATTGAGATATAGTTCAATACAAAATAATGCATTCAGGAAAGGAAAATATTTAGTTGCAGTGAATAAACACTGCGGGTCTGTTCAGTATAAGCAGCTATGTATTAATACATATAGCCTAAAGTTTTATTCTCCTTCTTTAATACAGAAACCTATTCGGGTCCTTGTCTGGGGCCCGTGAGGAATCTTCTGATGCTTTGAAGTCATGTAAATTGTAATAATCTAGTTGTAGCCGAAGGCATTTTGTATGTTTAAAAGATTCCCCGGGAAATAAGGAACATTTAATTATATATTCTCTATAGTCTGCAGGCAATGTATTAACCCTGCTCCAGTTATACTTGTACTGCGCTGCAGTGTAAGATAACGAAGAACTGACATCTTGGCATTCTATAACTTCTATAATTCATGGCAGCGAGGCTTGTTTGTAAAACTGGGGCACAGTAAAAATAGTGGTGCTGCCCCTTCCAAGCATGTACCTTCCTTCCTCAATTAAGTGTAACTCCACCTCCGACTAAGTTTTTGGCTTTCAAAAGCAGTATTCACTAAAGTCATTGTTTTCCTTAGTTTGTCAATATACAGGCTTCACAGCCATTCATGTGTGTGGCTTCCATATATATTTTCCCGTGCATACACCTGAAATCCCTGCTTTTATTATGGTTTTGAGATGCACATTTTAAGTTTGGTTCGCTTTGTTACCTAGAAAATCTGAGTTTTTTGGAGTGTGTTATAGGACATATTACGGATAATTTGTAAAGGATTAAAGGTTTTTCTTTTGGAAAAATTAATGTTCACTTTGCAGTTTGCAATGTGAATGTTGGTGAATACGTTGAAGCTCTTGGCACTTTGAAAACCCAGTCTTGTGCTATAAAAAGCATGAGAATAACGATTGGCCCAGAAGTCGGCTCCATGCTCTCTCATCACAAGTGACGAGAGACCATGGAGCCGTTTCCCGCCCAATCAGGAAACCGGGCAGCGTGTAATGCCCAGCATCCTGATACAGGAGGTACTTGTGCTCGGCATCGGAGCATTTGGGCGAGTACGAGTACTCGCCCAAATACTCGGTATCGGCACCGATATCGATACTAATATCGGTATAGGTGCATCCCTAATATATATATATATATAG